>NW_027270036.1:107446-124399 GCF_030848805.1 Temnothorax longispinosus | reverse complement strand
TCGGCAGTTCTCGCTGGAGTTCTGGTGGCCCCCGAGGAGTTCTATCGAAAACTATTAGGGTCCGAAGCGCTCCTCACGACCAATATACTTAAAAGCTACAGCCCTTCAAAGTACCGCGCCTAAAATAAAAAAATTATTTACCGGAGTTCGCGTGGAGTTCTGGTGGCCCCCCGAGGAGTTCTATCGAAAATATTAGGGTCCGAACGCTCCGACCAATATTTTAAAAGTTACAGCCTCTCAAAGTACCGCAACTCGAAAATAGTTCTAAGTCCCGAGGGTAATTTTTTTTTCTGAACTCGGCAGTCTCGCTGGAGTTCTGGTGGCCCCAACGAGAGGTTCTATCGAAAACTATTAGGGTCCGAAGCGCTCCGACCAATATATTAAAAGCTACAGCCCTCTCAAAGTACCGCGCCTAAATTAAAAAATTATTTTACCGGAGTTCTCGCTGGAGTTCTGGTGGCCCCCCGAGGAGTTCTATCGAAAACTATTAGGGTCCGAAACGCTCCGACCAATATTTTAAAAGTTACAGCCCTCAAAGTACCGCAACTCGGAAATATTCTAAGTCCCGAGGGGTAAATTTTTTTTCTGACTCGGCAGTTCTCGCTGGAGTTCTGGTGGCCCCCCGAGGAGTTCTATCGAAAACTATTAGGGTCCGAAGCGCTCCGACCAATATATAAAAGCTACAGCCCTTCAAAGTACCGCGCCTAAAATTAAAAATTATTTACCGGGGTTCTCGCTGGAGTTCTGTTGGCCCCCCGAGGAGTTCTATCGAAAACTATTAGGGTCCGAAACGTCTCGACCAATATTTTAAAAGTTACAGCCTCTCAAAGTACCGCAACTCGAAAATATTCTGTCCCGAGGGGTATTTTTTTTTCTGGAAATCGGCAGTTCTACGCTGGAGTTCTGGTGGCCCCCGAGGAGTTATATCGAAAACTATTAGGGTCCGAAACGCTCTCGACCAATATTTTAAAATGTTACAGCCTCTCAAGTACCCGCAACTCGAAGAATATTCTGTCCGAGGGGTAATTTTTTTTTCTGAAATCGGCAGTTCTCGCTGGAGTTCTGGTGGCCCACCGAGGAGTTCTATCGAAAACTATTAGGGTCCGACGAAAACCCGCTCCGACCAATATTTAAAAGTTAAGCCCTTCAAAGTACCGCGCCTAAAATTAAAAAATTATTTACCGGAGTTTTCGCTGGAGTTCTGGTGGCCCCCGAGGAGTTCTATCGAAAACTATTAGGGTCCGAAACGCTCCGACCAATATTTTAAAAGTTACAGCCCCTCAAAGTACCGCAACTCGAAAATATCTAAGTCCCGAGGGGAATTTTTTTTCTGAATCGGCAGTTCTCGCTGGAGTTCTGGTGGCCCCCGAGGAGTTCTATCGAAAACTATTAGGGTCCCGAAAGTACGCTCCGACCAATATATTAAAAGCTACAGCCCTTCAAAGTACCGCGCCTAAAATTAAAAAATTATTTTACCGGAGTTCTCGCTGGAGTTTTCTGGTGGCCCCCAAGAGGAGTTCTATCGAAAACTATTAGGGTCCGAAACGCTCCGACCAATATTTAAAAGTTACAGCCTCTCAAAGTACCGCAACTCGAAAATATTCTAAGTCCCGAGGGGTAATTTTTTTTTTCTGAATCGCAGTTCTCGCTGGAGTTCTGGTGGCCCCCGAGGAGTTCTATCGAAAAATATTAGGGTCCGAAATACGCTCCGACCAATATTTAAAAGTTACAGCCCTTCAAAGTACCGCGCCTAAATTAAAAAATTATTTTACCGGAGTTTCGCTGGAGTTCTGGTGCCCCCCGAGGAGTTCTATCGAAAACTATTAGGGTCCGAAGCGCTCCGACCAATATATAAAAGCTACAGCCCTTCAAGTTACCGCGCCTAAAAATTAAAAAATTATTTTACCGGGAGTTCTCGCTGGAGTTCTGGTGGCCCCCGAGGAGTTCTATCGAAAACTATTAGGGTCCGAAGCGCTCCGACCAATATTTAAAAGCTACAGCCTCTCAAAGTACCGCAACTCGAAATATTCTGTCCCGAGTACTTTTTTTTCAGAAATCGGCAGTTCTCGACTGGAGTTCTGTGGCCCCCGAGGAGTTCTATCGAAAAATATTAGGGCCGAAAGCGCTCCGACCAATATATTAAAAGCTACAGCCCTTCAAAGTACCGCGCCTAAAATTAAAAAATGATTGTACCGGAGTTCTCGCTGGAGTTCTGGTTGCCCCCCGAGGAGTTCTATCGAAAACTATTAGGGTCCGAAAAACGCTGCGACAATATTTTAAAGTTACAGCCCTCAAAGTACCGCAACTCGAAAATATTCTAAGTCCCGAGGGGTAATTTTTTTTTCTGAAATGGGCAGTTCTCGCTGGAGTTCTGGTGGCCCCCCGAGGAGTTCTATCGAAAACTATTAGGGTCCGAAGCGCTCCGACCAATATATTAAAAGCTACAGCCCTTCAAAGTACCGCGCCTAAAATTAAAAAATATTTTTTACCGGAGTTCTCGCTGGAGTTCTGGTGGCCCCCCGAGGAGTTCTATCGAAAACTATTAGGGTCCGAAACGCTCCGACCAATATTTTAAAAGTTTACAGCCTCTCAAAGTACCGCAACTCGAAAATATCTGTCCCGAGGGGTAATTTTTTTTTTTCTGAAATCGGCAGTTCTCGCTGGAGTTCTGGTGGCCCCCCGAGGAGTTCTATCGAAACTATAGGGGTCCGAAACGCTCCGACCAAATTTTAAAAGTTACAGCCCTCAAAGTACCGCAACTAAATATTCTGTCCGAGGGGTAATTTTTTTTCTGAAATCGGAGTTCCGCTGGAGTTCTGGTGGCCCCCCGAGGAGTTCTATCGAAAACTATTAGGGTCCGAAACGCTCCGACCCAATATGTAAAAGCTACAGCCCTTCAAAGTAACGCGCCTAAAATAAAAAATTATTTTACCGGAGTTCTCGCTGGAGTTCTGGTGGCCCCCCAAGGAGTTCTATCGAAAACTATTAGGGTCCGAAACGCTCCGACCAATATTTTAAAAGTTACAGCCCCTCAAAGTACCGCAACTCCGAAATATCTAAGTCCCGAGGGGTAATTTTTTTTTCTGAAATCGGCAGTTCTCGCTGGAGTTCCTGGTGGCCCCCCGAGGAGTTCTATCGAAAACTATTAGGGTCCGAAGCGTCCGACCAATATATTAAAAGCTACAGCCCTTCAAAGTACCGCGCCTAAAATTAAAAAATTATTTTACGGAGTTCTCGCTGGAGTTCTGGTGGCCCCCGAGGAGTTCTATCGAAAAACTATTAGGGTCCGAAGCGCTCCGACCAATATTTAAAGTACAGCCTCTCAAAGTACCGCAAATCGAAAATATTCTAAGTCCCGAGGGGTAATTTTTTTTTCTGAAATCGGCAGTTCTCGCTGGAGTTCTGGTGGCCCCCGAGGAGTTCTATCGAAAACTATTAGGGTCCGAAGGCGCTCCGACCAAATATATTAAAAGCTACAGCCCTTCAAAGTACCGCGCCTAAAATTAAAAAATTATTTTACCGGAGTTCTCGCTGGAGTTCTGGTGGCCCCCCGAGGAGTTCTATCGAAAACTATATTAGGGTCCGAAACGCTCCGACCAATTTTTAAAAGTTACAGCCCCCAAAGTACCGCAACTCGAAAAATTCTAAGTCCCGAGGGGTAATTTTTTTTCTGAAATCGGCAGTTCTCGCTGGAGTTCTGGATGGCCCCCCGAGGAGTTCTATCGAAAACTATTAGGGTCCGAGCGCTCCGACCAATATATTAAAAGCTACAAGCCCTTCAAAGTACCGCGCTAAAATTAAAAAGATTTTACCGGAGTTCTCGCTGGAGTTCTGGTGGCCCCCGAGGATTCTATCGAAAAACTATAGGGTCCGAAACGCTACGACCAATATTTTAAAAGTTACAGCCCTCAAAGTACCGCAACTCGAAAATATTCTAAGTCCCGAGGGGTATTTTTTTTTCTGAATCGGCAGTTCTCGTGGAGTTATGGTGGACCCCGAGGAGTTCTATCGAAAACTATTAGGGTCCGAACACGCTCCGACCAATATTTTAAAGGCTACAGCCTCTCAAGTACGCAACTCTAAAATATTCTGTCCAGGGGGTAATTTTTTTCTAGAAATCGGCAGTTTCTCGCTGGAGTTCTGGTGGCCCCCCGAGGAGTTCTATCGAAAACTATTAGGGTCCGAAACGCTCCGACCAATATTTGAAAAGTTACAGCCCTTCAAAGTACCGCGCCTAAAATTAAAAAATTATTTTACCGGAGTTCTCGCTGGAGTTCTGGTGGCCCCCCCGAGTTCTATCGAAAACGATTAGGGTCCGAAACGCTCCGACCATATTTTGAAAAGTTACAGCCCTTAAAGTACCGCAACTCGAAAATATTCTAAGTCCGAAGGGGAATTTTTTTTTCGAAAAGCGGCAGTTCTCGCTGGAGTTCTGGTGGCCCCCGAGGAGTTCTATCGAAAACTATAGGGTCCGAAGCGCTCCGACCAATATTTAAAAGCTACAGCCCTTCAAAGTACCGCGCCTAAAATTAAAAATTATTTTACCGGAGTTCTCGCTGGAGTTCTGGTGGCCCCCGAGGGGCTATGCGAACAATATTAGGGTCCGAAACGCTCCGACCATATTTTAAAAGTTACAGCCCTCAAAAGTACCGCAACTCGAAAATATGCTAAGTCCCCGAGGGGTAATTGTTTTTTCTGAAATCGGCAGTTCTCGCTGGAGTTATGGTGGCCCCCGAGGAGTTCTATCGAAAACTATTAGGGTCCGAAACGCTCCGCCAATATTTAAAAGTTACAGCCCTTCAAAGTACGCGCATAAATTAAAAAATTATTTTACCGGAGTTTCGCTGGAGTTCTGGTGGCCCCCCGAGGAGTTCTATCGAAAACTATTAGGGTCCGAAGCGCTCCGTACCAATATATTAAAAGTTACAGCCCTTCAAAGTACCGCGGCCTAAAATAAAAAATATTTTACCGGCGTTCTCGCTGGAGTTCTGGTGGCCCCCGAGGAGTTCTATCGAAAACTATTAGGGTCCGAACACGCTCCGACAATATTTTAAAATTACAGCCATCAAAGTACCGCAACTCGAAAACTATCTAAGTCCCTGAGGGGTAATTTTTTTTCTGAAATCGGCAGTTCTCGCTGGAGTTCTGGTGCCCCCCGAGGAGTTCTATCGAAAACTATTAGGGTCCGAAGCGCTCCGACCAATATATTAAAAGCTACAGCCCTTCAAAGTACCGCGCCTAAAATTAAAAATATTTTACCGGAGTTCTCGCTGGAGTTCTGGTGGCCCCCCGAGGAGTTCTATCGAAAACTATTAGGGTCCGAAACGAAAACGCTCGACCAATATTTTAAAAGTTACAGCCCTCAAAGTACCGCAACTCGAAAATTTCTAAAAATTTTTTTTCTGACATCGGCAGTTCTCGCTGGAGTTCTGGTGGCCCCCCGAGGAGTTCTATCGAAAACTATTAGGGTCCGAAGCGACCTCCGACCAATATATTAAAAGCTACAGCCCTTCAAAGTACCGCGCCTAAAATTAAAAACAATTATTTTACCGGAGTTTTCTCGCTGGAGTTCTGGTGGCCCCCCGAGGAGTTCTATCGAAAACTATAGGGTCCGAAACGCTCCGACAATATTTAAAACGTTAAGGCCTCGCTCAAAGTTCAAAGTACCGCAACTCGAAAATATTCTGTACCGAGGGGTGTAATTTTTCTGAAATCGGCAGTTCTCGCGGGAGTTCCTGGTGGCCCCCGAGGAGTTCTATCGAAAACTAAAAACTATTAGGGTCCGAAAAATATTCTAAGCTTCCGACTGGTAGCCCTCCGAATTCTATCGAAAACTATTAAAAGCTTAAAGCCAGCCCTTCAAAGTACCGCGCCTAAAATTAAAAAATTATTTTACCGAAGTTCTCGCTGGAGTTCTGGTGGCCCCCCGAGGAGTTTCCCTATCGAAAACTATTAGGGTCCGAAACGCTCCGACCAATATTTTAAAAGTTTACAGCCCTTCAAGTACCGCGCCTAACTCGAAAAATATTCTAAGTCCGAGGGTAATTTTTTTTTTTTCTGAAATCGGCAGTTCTCGCTGGAGTTCTGGTGGCCCCCCGAGGAGTTCTATCGAAAACTGATTAGGGTCCGAAGCGCTCCGACCAATATATTAAACGCTACAGCCCTTCAAAGTACCGCGCCTAAATTAAAAAAATTATTTTACCGGAGTTCTCGCTGGAGTTCTGGTGGCCCCCCGAGGAGTTCTATCGAAAATATTAGGGGTCCGAAAAGCGCTCCGACCAATATTTTAAAAGTTACAAGCCCCTCAAAGTACCGCAACTCGAAAATATTCTAAGTCCAGAGGGGTAATTTTTTTTCTGAAATCGGCAGTTCTCGCTGGAGTTCTGGGGCCCCCCGAGGAGTTCTATCGAAAACTATTAGGGTCCGAAGCGCTCCGACCAATATATTAAAAGCTAAGACGTTCAAAGTACCGCGCCTAAAATTAAAAATTATTTTACCGGAGTTCTCGCTGGAGTTCTGGTGGCCCCCCGAGGAGTCTATCGAAAAACTATTAGGGTCCGAAACGCTCCGACCAATATTTTAAAAGTTACAGCCTCTCAAAGTACCGCAACTCGAAAATATTCTAAGTCCCGAGGGGTAATTTTTTTTTCTGAAATCGGCAGTTCTCGCTGGAGTTCTGGTGGCCCCCGAGGAGTTCTATCGAAAACTATTAGGGTCCGAAGCGCTCGACCAATATATTAAAAGCTACAGCCCTTCAAAGTACCGCGCCTAAAATTAAAAAATTATTTTACCGGAGTTCTCGCTGGAGTTCTGGTGGCCCCCCGAGGAGTTCTATCGAAAACTATTAGGGTCCGAAACGCTCCGACCAATATTTTAAAAGTTACAGCCCTTCAAAGTACCGCAACCTCGAAAATTATTCTAAGTCCCGAGGGTTTCTTTTTTTGTCTGAAATCGGCAGTTCTCGCTGGAGTTCTGGTGGCCCCCGAGGAGTTCTATCGAAAACTATTAGGGTCCGAAACGCTCCGACCAATATATTAAAAGTACAGCCCTTCAAAGTACCGCGCCTAAAATTAAAAAAATTATTTTACCGGAGTTCTCGCTGGAGTTCTGGTGGCCCCCCGAGGAGTTCTATCGAAAACTATTAGGGTCCGAAGCGCTCCGACCAATATATTAAAAGTACAGCCCTTCAAAGTACCGCGCCTAAAATTAAAAAATTATTTTACCGGAGTTCTCGCTGGAGTTCTGGTGGCCCCCCGAGGAGTTCTATCGAAAACTATTAGGGTCCGAAACGCTCCGACCAATATTTTACAAAAGTTACAGCCTCTCAAAGTACCGCAACTCGAAAATATTCTGTCCCGAGGGGTAATTTTTTTTTCTGAAATCGGCAGTTCTCGCTGGAGTTCTGGTGGCCCCCCGAGGAGTTCTATCGAAAACTATTAGGGTCCGAAACGCTCCGACCAATATTTAAAAGTTACAGCCCTTCAAAGTACCGCGCCTAAAATTAAAAAATTATTTTACCGGAGTTTCGCTGGAGTTCTGGTGGCCCCCCGAGGAGTTCTATCGAAAAACTATTAGGGTCCGAAACGCTCCGGACCAATATTAAAAGTTACAGCCCTCAAAGTACCGCCTCGAAAATATTAAAAAATTTTTTTAAAAATCGGCAGTTCCTCGATGGAGTTCTGGTGGCCCCCCGAGGAGTTCGTATCGAAAAACTATTAGGGTCCGAAAACGCTCCGACCAATATTTAAAAGTACAGCCCTTCAAAGTACCGCGCCTAAAATTAAAAAATTTTTACCGGAGTTCTCGCTGGAGTTCGGTGGCCCCCGAGGAGTTCTATCGAAAACTATTAGGGTCCGAAACGCTCCGACCAATATTTTAAAAGTTACAGCCCTTCAAAGTACCGCAACTCGAAAATTAAGTTCCGAGGGGTAATTTTTTTTTGTCTGAAATCGGCAGTTCTCGCTGGAGTTCTGGTGGCCCCCCGAGGAGTTCTATCGAAAACTATTAGGGTCCGAAGCGCTCCGACCAATATATTAAAAGCTACAGCCCTTCAAAGTACCGCGCCTAAAATTAAAAAAATTATTTTACCGGAGTTCTCGCTGGAGTTAGGGTGGCCCCACGAGGAGTTTTATCGAAAACTATTAGGGTCCGAAACGCTCCGACCAATATTTTAAAAAAAAGTTACAGCCCTCAAAGTACCGCAACTCGAAAATATTCTAAGTCCCGAGGGGTAATTTTTTTTTTCTGAAATCGGCAGTTCTCGCTGGAGTTCTGGTGGCCCCCCGAGGAGTTCTATCGAAAACTATTAGGGTCCGAACGCTCCCATGACCAATATTTTAAAAGTTACAGCCTCTCAAAGTACCGCGCCAAAATCGAAAATATTCTGTCACGAGGGGTTATTTTTTTTCTGAATCGGCAGTTCTCGCTGGAGTTCTGGTGGCCCCGAGGAGTTCTATCGAAAAACGATAGTAGGGTCCGAAACGCTCCGACCAATATTTTAAAAGTACAGCCCTTCAAAGTTACCGCGCCTTAAAATTAAAAAATTATTTTACCGGAGTTTTCGTGGAGTTCTGGTGGCCCCCCGAGGAGTTCTATCGAAAACTATTAGGGTCCGAAACGCTCCGACCAATATTTTAAAAGTTACAGCCCCTCAAAGACCGTAAATCGAAACATTCTAAGTCCCGAGGGGTAAAACTCGGCAGTTCTAGCTGGAGTTATGGTGGCCCCCGAGGAGTTCTATCGAAAAACTATTAGGGTCCGAAACGCTACGACCAATTATAAAAGTTACAGCCCTTCAAAGTACCGCGCCTAAAATTAAAAAACTTATGTGACCGGAGTTCTCGCTGGAGTTCTGGTGGCCCCCGAGGAGTTCTATCGAAAACTATTAGGGTCGAAGCGCTCCGACCAATATATTAAAAGCTACAGCCCTTCAAAGTACCGAGCCTAAAATAAAAAATTATTTACCGGAGTTCTCGCTGGAGTTTCTGGGTGGCCCCGAAGGAGTTCTATCGAAAACTATTAGGGTCCGAACGCTCCGACCAATATTTTAAAAGTACAGCCCGTCAAAGTACCGCAAACTCGAAAATATTCTAAGTCCCGAGGGGTAATTTTTTTTTCTGAACTCGGAGGTTCTCGCGTGGAGTTTGGTGGCCCCCAACGAGGAGTTCTATCGAAAAACTATTAGGGTCCGAAAACGCTTCCGACCAATATTAAAAGTCTACAGCCCTTCAAAGTACCGCGCCTAAAATTAAAAAAATTATTTTACCGGAGTTCTCGCTGGAGTTCTGGTGGCCCCCCGAGGAGTTCTATCGAAAACTATTAGGGTCCGAAGCGCTCCGACCAATATTAAAGCTACAGCCCTTCAAAGTACCGCGCTAAAATTAAAAAAATTATTTTACCGGAGTTCTCGCTGGAGTTCTGGTGGCCCCGAGGAGTTCTATCGAAAACTATTAGGGTCCGAAGCGCTCCGACCAATATTTAAAAGTGACAGCCCTTCAAAGTACCGCGCCTAAAAATTAAAAGGGGTATTTTTTTACGGAGTTCTCGCTGGAGTTCTGGTGGCCCCCCGAGGAGTTCTATCGAAAACTATTAGGGTCCGAAAGCGCTCCGACCAATATATTAAATAGCTACAGCCCTTCAAAGTACCGCCTAAAAATTAAAAATTATTTTACCGGCAGTTCTCGCTGGAGTTCTGGTGGCCCCCCGAGGAGTTCTATCGAAAACTATTAGGGTCCGAAACGCTCCGACCAATATTTTAAAAAGTTACAGCCCTTCAAAGTACCGCGCCTAAAATTAAAAATTTTTTTTTTTTTTTGGACCGGAGTTCTCGCTGGAGTTCTGGTGGCCCCCCGAGGAGTTCTATCGAAAACTATTAGGGTCCGAAACGCTCGACCAATATTTAAAAGCTACAGCCCTTCAAAGTACCGCGCCTAAAATTAAAAAATTTTTACCGGAGTTCTCGCTGGAGTTCTGGTGGCCCCCGAGGAGTTCTATCGAAAACTATTAGGGTCCGAAACGCTCCGACCAATATTTTAAAGTTAGCAGCCCCTCAAAGTACCGCAACTCGAAAATATTCTAAGTCCCGAGGGGTAATTTTTTTTCTGAAATCGGCAGTTCTCGCTGGAGTTTGGTGGCCCCCCGAGGAGTTCTATCGAAAACTATTAGGGTCCGAAACGCTCCAGACCAATATTTAAAAGTTACAGCCCCTCAAAGTACCGCAACTCGAAAATATTCGTCCCTAGGGGTAATTTTTTTTCTGAAATCGGCGCGTCAGTTCTCGCTGGAGTTCTGGTGGCCCCCGAGGAGTTCTATCGAAAACACATTAGGGTCCGAAACGCTCCGACCAATATATTAAAAGCTACAGCCCTTCAAATAGTACCGCGCCTCAAAAATTAAAAAGTATTTTACCGGAGTTCTGCTGGAGTTCTGGTGGCCCCCCGAGGAGTTCTATCGAAAAATATTAGGGTCCGAAAACGCTCCGACCAATATTTTAAAAGTTACAGCCCTCAAAAGTACCGCAACCTAAAATTAAAAAATTTTTTAACTGAAATGGGCAGTTCTCGCTAGGAGTTCTGGTGGCCCTCCCGAGGAGTTCTATCGAAAACATTAGGGTCCGAAACGCTCCGACCAATATTTAAAAGTTACAGCCCTTCAAAGTACCGCACACTCGAAATATTCTAAAAATTTTTTTTTTCTGAAATCGGAGTTCTCGCTGGAGTTCTGGTGGCCCCCGAGGAGTTCTATCGAAAACTATTAGGGTCCGAAGCGCTCCGACCAATTATTTAAAAGTTACAGCCTCTGCAAAGTACCGCGCAACTGCGAAAATTTTAGTCCGAGGGGTAATTTTTTTTTCTGAAATCGGCGTTCTCGTGGAGTTCTGGTGGCCCCCCGAGGAGTTCTATCGAAAACTATTAGGGTCCGAAGCGCTCGACCAATATATTAAAAGCTACAGCCCTTCAAAGTACCGCGCCTAAAATTAAAAAAATTATTTTACCGGAGTTCGCGCTGGAGTTCGGGTGGGGGGGGGGGGGGCCCCCGAGGAGTATCTATCGAAAAACTATAGGGTCCGAAACGCTCCGACCAATATTTTAAAAGTACAGCCCTCAAAGTACCGCAACTCGAAAATATTCTAAGTCCGAGGGGTAATTTTTTCTGAAAGCGGAGTTCCTCGGCTGGAGTTCTGGTGGCCCCCCGAGGAGTTCTATCGAAAAACCTATTAGGGTCCGAAAGCGCTCCGACCAATATTTAAAAGCTACAGCCCTTCAAAGTACCGCGCCTAAAATTAAAAAATATTTTGACCGGAGTTCTCGCTGGAGTTCTGGTGGCCCCCCGAGGAGTTCTATCGAAAACTATTAGGGTCCGAAACGCTCCGACCAATATTTAAAAGTTACAGCCCTTCAAAGTACCCGCGCTAAAATTAAAAAATATTTTACCGGAGTTCTCGCTGGAGTTCTGGTGGCCCCCGAGGAGTTCTATCGAAAACTATTAGGGTCCGAAACGCTCCGACCAATATTTAAAAGTTACAGCCCTTCAAAGTACCGCACTCGACTAAAATTCTAAAGGGGTTAATTGTTTTTTCTGAAATCGGCCAGTTCTCGATGGAGTTCTGGTGGCCCCCGAGGAGTTCTATCGAAAACTATTAGGGTCCGAAGCGCTCCGACCAATATATTAAAAGCTACAGCCCTTCAAAGTACCGCAACTGCGAAAATTTCGGTAAAGTCCGAGGGTAATTTTTTTTTCTGAAATCGGCAGTTCTCGCTGGAGTTCTGGTGGCCCCCCGAGGAGTTCTATCGAAAAACTATTAGGGTCCGAAAGCGCTCCGACCAATATATTAAAAGTACAGCCTTCAAAGTACCGCGCCTAAAATTTAAAAATTATTTTACCGGAGTTCTCGCTGGAGTTCTGGTGGCCCCCCGAGGAGTTCTATCGAAAACTATTAGGGTCCGAAACGCGCTCCGACCAATATTTTAAAAGTTACAGCCCCTCAAAGTACCCGCGCACTCGAAAATATTCTAAGTCCCGAGGGGTAATTAATTTACTCGAAATCGGCAGTTCTCGCTGGAGTTCTGGTGGCCCCCCGAGGAGTTCTATCGAAAACTATTAGGGTCCGAAGCGCTCCGACCAATATATTAAAAGGTCTACAGCCCTTCAAAGTACCGCGCCTAAAATTAAAAAATTATTTTAACCGGAGTTCTCGCTGGAGTTCTGGTGGCCCCAGGAGTTCTATCGAAAAACTATTAGGGTCCGAAAACGCTCCGACCAATATTTTAAAAGTTACAGCCCTTCAAAGTACCGCGCCAAAAATTAAAAAATTATTTTACCGGAGTTCTCGCTGGAGTTGCTGGTGGCCCCCGAGGAGTTCTATCGAAAACTATTAGGGTCCGAGCGCTCCGACCAATATTTAAAAGTTACAGCCCTTCAAAGTCCCGCGCACTCGAAAATATTAAAGGGGTAATTATTTTCTACCGGAGTTCTCGCTGGAGTGGGTCTGGTGGCCCCCGAGGAGTTCTATCGAAAACTATTAGGGTCCGAAACGCTCTGACCAATATATTAAAAGTACAGCCCTCAAAGTACCGCCGCCTAAAAAATAAAAAATTATTTACCGGAGTCTCGCTGGAGTTCTGGTGGCCCCCGAGGAGTTCTATCGAAAACTATTAGGTCCGAAACGCTCCGACCAAATTATTTTAAAAGTACAGCCTTCAAAGTACCGCGCCTGAAAATTAAAAAATTATTTTCTGACCGGAGTTCTCGCTGGAGTTCTGGTGGCCCCCCGAGGAGTTCTATCGAAAACTATTAGGGTCCGAAACGCTCCGACCAATATTTAAAAGCTACAGCCTCTTCAAAGTACCGCAACTCGAAATTTCATAAGTCCATGGGTAATTTTTTTTTCTGAATCGGAGTTCTCGCTGGAGTTTCTGGTGGCCCCCCGAAAAGTTCTTCGAAAACTATTTCCGAAGCGCTCGACCAATTCTTAAAAGCTACAGCCCTTCAAGTACCGCGCCTAAAATTAAAAAATTATTTTAACCGTAGTTCTCGCTGGAGTTTCTGGTGGCCCCCGAGGAGTTCTATCGAAAACTATTAGGGTCCGAAGCGCTCCGACCAATATATTAAAAGCTACAGCCCTTCAAAGTACCGCGCCTAAAATTAAAAAATTATTTTACCGGAGTTCTCGCTGGAGTTCTGGTGGCCCCCCGAGGAGTTCTATCGAAAACTATTAGGGTCCGAAACGCTCCGACCAATATTTTAAAGTTACAGCCCCTCAAAGTACCGCAACTCGAAAATATTCTAAGTCCGAGGGGTAATTTTTTTTCTGAAATCGGCAGTTCTCGCTGGAGTTCTGGTGGCCCCCCGAGGGTTCTATCGAAAACTATTAGGGTCCGAAGCGCCCGACCAATATATTAAAAGCTACAGCCCTTCAAAGTCCGCGCCTAAAATTAAAAATTATTTTACCGGAGTTCTCGCTGGAGTTCTGGGCCCCCCGAGAGTTCTATCGAAACTATTAGGGTTCCGAAGCGCTCCGACCAATATTAAAAGCTACAGCCCTTCAAAGTACCGCGCCTAAAATTAAAAAATTATTTTACCGGAGTTCTCGCTGGAGTTCTGGTGGCCCCCGAGGAGTTCTATCGAAAACTATTAGGGTCCGAACGCTCCGACCAATATTTAAAAGTTACAGCCCCTCAAAGTACCGCAACTCGAAAATATTCTAAGTCCCGAGGGGGGTAATTTTTTTTTCTGAAATCGGCAGTTCTCGCTGGAGTTCTGGGGGCCCCCGAGGAGTTCTATCGAAAACTATTAGGGTCCGAAGCGCTCCGACCAATATTTAAAAGCTACAGCCTTCAAAGTACCGCAGCCTAAAATTAAAAAATGGATTTTACCGGAGTTCTCGCTGGAGTTCTGGTGGCCCCCCGAGGAGTTCTATCGAAAACTATTAGGGTCCGAAAGCGCTCCGACATAAATATTAAAAGCTACAGCCCTTCAAAGTACGCGCCCTAAAATTAAAAATTATTACCGGAGTTTCTCGCGTGGAGTTCTGGTGGGGCCCCCGAGGAGTTCTATCGAAAACTATTAGGGTCCGAAGCGCTCCGACCATATTATTAAAAGTTACGCCCCTCAAAGTACCTGCACCTGCGAAAATATTCGAAGTCCCGAGGGGTAATTTTTTTTTTCTGAAATCGGCCAGTTCTCGCTGGAGTTCTGGTGGCCCCCGAGGAGTCTATCGAAAACTATTAGGGTCCGACAGCGCTCCGACCAATATATTTAAAGCTACAGCCCTTCAAGTACCGCGCCTAAAATTAAAAAATTATTTACCGGAGTTCTCGCTGGGAGTTTCTGGTGGCCCCCGAGGAGTTCTATCGAAAACTATTAGGGTCCGAAGCGCTCCGACCAATATATGAAAGCTACAGCCCTTCAAAGTACCGCGCCCGTAAAATTAAACAATTATTGTTACCGGAGTTCTCGATGGAGTTCTGGTGGCCCCCGAGGAGTTCTATCGAAAACTATTAGGGTCCGAAACGCTCCGACCAATATTTTAAAAGTACAGCACTCTCAAAGTACCGCAACTCGAAAATTTAAAGGCCGACGGGTATTTTTTTTTTCTCTGAAATCAGGCCAGTCTCGCTGGAGTGCTGGTGGCCCCCGAGGAGTTCTATCGAAAACTATTAGGGTTCGAAGCGCTCCGACCAAAGATATTAAAAGTTACAGCCTTCCAAAGTACCGCGCATAAAATAAAAAAATTTTTTTTACCGGAGTTCTCGCTGGAGTTCTGGTGGCCCCCGAGGAGTTCTATCGAAAACTATTAGGGTCCGAAACGCTCCGACCAATATATTAAAAGCTACAGCCCTTCAAAGTACCGCGCCTAAAATTAAAAAATTATTTACCGGAGTTCTCGCTGAGTTCTGGTGGCCCCCCGAGGAGTTCTATCGAAAACTATTAGGGTCCGAAACGCTCCGACCAATATTTTAAAAGCTACAGCCCTTCAAAGTACCGCGCTAAAATTAAAAAATTATTTTACCGGAGTTCTCGCTGGAGTTCTGGGGGCCCCCGAGGAGTTCTATCGAAAACTATTGGGTCCGAAACGCTCCGACCAATATTTAAAAGTTACAGCCCTCAAAGTACCGCAACTCAAAAATATTCTAAGTACGAGGGTAATTTTTTTTTTCGGAAATCGGCAGTTCTCGCTGGAGTTCTGGTGGCCCCCCGAGGAGTTCTATCGAAAACTATTAGGGTCCGAAGCGCTCCGACCATATATTAAAAGCTACAGCCTTCAAAGTACCGCGCCTAAATTAAAAAATATTTACCGGAGTCTCGCTGGAGTTCTGTGGCCCCCCGAGGAGTTCTATCGAAAACTATAGGGTCCGAAGCGCTCCGACCAATATTTTAAAAGTTACAGCCCTTCAAAGTACCGCGCCTAAAATTAAAAAATTATTTACCGGAGTTCTCGCTGGAGTTCTGGTGGCCCCCCGAGGAGTTCTATCGAAACTATTAGGGTCCGAAACGCTCCGACCAATATTTAAAAGTTACAGCCCCTCAAAGTACCGCAACTCGAAAATATTCAACCAGTAATTTTTTTTCTGAAATCGGCAGTTCGGCTGGAGTTCTGGTGGCCCCCCGAGGAGTTCTATCGAAAACTATTAGGGTCCGAAACGCTCCGACCAATATATTAAAAGCTACAGCCCGTCAAAGTACCGCGCCTAAAATTAAAAAGTTATTTTTACCGGAGTCTCGCTGGAGTTCTGGTGGCCCCCGAGGAGTTCTATCGAAAACTATTAGGGTCCGAAAACGCTCGACCAATATTTAAAAGCTACAGGCCCTTCAAAGTACCGCGTCCTAAAATAAAAAATTATTTTACCGGCAGTTCTCGCTGGAGTTCTGGTGGCCCCCCCGAGGAGTTCTATCGAAAACTATTAGGGTCCGAAGCGCTCCGACCCATATATTAAAAAGACTACAGCCTCTCAAAGTACCGCGCTCTAAAATAAAAAATTATTTTACCGGAGTTCTCGCTGGAGTTCTGGTGGCCCCCCGAGGGAGTTCTATCGAAAAAACTATTAGGGTCCGACAGCGCTCCGACCAATATATTAAAAGCTACAGCTTCAAAGTACCGCGCCTCTTAAAAATTAAAAATTATTTTACCGGAGTTCTCGCTGGAGTTCTGGTGGCCCCCCGAGGAGTTCTATCGAAAACTCTTAGGGTCCGAAGAGAAGCGCTCCGACCAATATATTAAAAGTACAGCCCTTCAAGAGTACCGCGCCTAAAATTAAAAATTATTTTTTTCCGGAGAGTTCTCGCTGGAGTTCTGGTGGCCCCCCGAGGAGTTCTATCGAAAACTATTAGGGTCCGAACCGCTCCGACCAATATTTAAAAGCTACAGCCCTTCAAAGTACCGCGCTAAAATTAAACCAAATTTTTTACCGGAGTTCTCGCTAGAGTTCTGGTGGCCCCCCGAGGAGTTCTATCGAAAACTATTAGGGTCCGAAAGCGCTTCCGAACAATATTTAAAAGCTACAGCCCTTCAAAGTACGCGCACTCGAAAATATTTAACAAAATTTTTTTTTCTGATCGGCAGTTCTCGCTGGAGTTCTGGTGGCCCCCGAGGAGTTCTATCGAAAACTATTAGGGTCCGAAGCGCTCCGACCATATATTAAAAAGCTACAGCCTTCAAAGAACGCGCCTAAAATAAAAAAATTATTTTACCGGAGTTCTCGCTGGAGTTCTGGTGGCCCCCGAGGAGTTCTATCGAAAAATATTAGGGTCCGAAACGCTCCGACCAATATTTTAAAATGACAGCCTTCAAAGTACCGCGCCTAAAATAAAAAATTATTTTACCGGAGTTCTCGCTGGAGTTCTGGTGGCCCCCGAGGAGTTCTATCGAAAACTATTAGGGTCCGAAGCGCTCCGACCAATATATTAAAAGCTAAGCCCTTCAAAGTACCGCGCTAAAAATTAAAAAATATTTAC
>NW_027270036.1:79921-106946 GCF_030848805.1 Temnothorax longispinosus | reverse complement strand
GTGAGAGAGATAATAATAAGATAGAAGTAAAGCTCGGCAATGAAAAAAGCATAGCACGTTTTAGTAAGTTGGAGGATAAATCAAGTTTGGGGAGAACTGTCTTTTAGGAGGAAAAAATGTTTTAACAGCCTAGAAGATGGTTATTTTAAAAGAAATAGTAACGTTTCTAAGAGTTAGCTGAGACTATGAAACGGTCAGATTGTACAATAGAAAAATCATATCTTCCATTTAGCTTTATAAAAGAAGCTTATTGCAATCAGTTAGTAAATGAAAGGGGAATTTAAAAATCAGGCTCAAATATTTCAGAAATAACCATTCAAAGCAGCATTTTTTATACAACTTCGTTTTCAATCTATCTGGAAAGAAAATATCAAGTATTCAAAGTCCAATTCGACAAAGCCATAGTCCATTCTTCCTCTAGCTTTTTTATCACTATGCAAAATTTAGGTATAAGGTATTGAAACTAACAAGTGGAATGATTAAGTAATGCACATATTAGTAAAATGAGGTACAACATGAGTAATATAGTTCATTCAAATAAAAACAATAACCGTAGTGTAAGAGGACTACAAAGAGCCGTTGATAACATATTTGATAGCTTCTTTACAGGATGGGACTCGGAGCTTTCCAGAAAAGGTAGTAGTTTATTACCAGCTTGCGATTTTTATGAAATAAAAGAAAGCTATTGTCTGTCACTAGAGTTACCGGGTATTTCCAAAGAAAGCATAGACATTAGTATATATGGAGATAGCTTAATAGTGAAGGGTGAAAAGACGTGCGATAATGAGTCAAAAGATAAGCAGTTTTACCATCGAGAAAGATACTATGGATCTTTCTATAGGTCTATTCAGCTTCCGTAAATGTAGAGCAAGATAAAGTATCTGCTAATTTTTCAGATGGAGTATTACACGTAACCATACCTAAGTCGGAGAAACACATCAAGAGAATTGATGTAAAGTAGTGTACATGAGGTAGCGAGCTTCCAATTTTAGGCTCGCTGTCTTATTGCTCTTCATCAAAGTCATTTGGTAACTACGTTTTGCTTGCACTATCACGATAGATACGTATCTCACTCTGATTGAGTTATTGTGAGAATAGATATATCTTTAACCTCGTGCAGAAGTTAGTGGAAGCCAATATTATGATTGTTTAATAGCTTAGTCTAGTATACTTATAATTGTTTAATTACGATAAGTGGCTGCATTTCTTCCTTTAATTTTCTTTCTAATCTTGTACCTTGGAAGTGGTACTTATTTTTCTTTTATCGGACTTGACAATCCTCTTTATCAAATTTCACCGTTAGTTTGCTTATTACCCGCATTGTTTTTTTGCTGTTCTATTCAATAAAAACAAAATTCAGTATAGTATTGATACTCTTATAAAAGGTATGGGTAATAAAACTACTCTTACCGTGTGTTTGATTTTCTCCTTGCTGGAGCATTTTCTACTGTTACTCAATCGCTTGGTAGTATAAATGTTATTGCTAGCTTAATTCTTTGCTTTCTTCCAGCACAATTATTACTTCCTGGAATATTTGTGGTTTCTGCTTTTATTTCAAGTGCAATCGGCACGTCTATAGGAGTTGTTGCACTTATAACACCAATAGCTGTGAATCTAGCACAAAATGGAGCTTTTGATTGTGCGGTGGGCGTTGGAGCCGTGATAGGTGGGTCTATGTTTGGCAGCAACCTTTCAATGATATCTGACACTACTATTGCAGCTACTTCTTCACAAGAAGCTTCAGTAAAGGATAAAATAAAACTCACTTTCAAGACAGGATCTGTTACAGGTCTTATAATACTTATTTATCTAGTAATAGTTTCAAATAGTACAGAAGTTGTTTCTATCTCAAGTCTGAATTATTTATCCATAATCAAAATTATCCCTTATGTATCTTTAATAATTATGGGTTTATTTGAAGTAAACACTCTGGTAACATTAGCTGTTAATATGGTTGTTGCTGGAATATTAGGAATAGCTTTTTTTGGTTATTCTATTATTGATTACTCTCATGACATATGTAGGGGTTTTAATAAGATGAATGAAGTAATGATATTTATTCTTTTCAGTAGTGGATTAAGCCACTTAATGTACGAATACAGTCAGAAAAAGATAGATAGATTCACCGATGAGGTGAATCTTACAAGAAGTCAAGCTGAACTTATGATTGCAGGAATATCATCTATGTTTACTATTTTGGTTTCCAGCAATGTTGTTGCTATTTTATTAACTAGTGATATTGCAAAAAAGCTTGCACAAAGATATAATATCCCACCATACCGTAGTGCGTATCTACTAGACATATTCACTTCAATCACAAAAAGTATCTTACCTTATGGTTCTCAAGTATTACTAGCAAGCAGTATTGCCTCTCTGTCACCTATTATCGTACTAACAAAGTATATTATTGTTTTGTTTTCGCAGCAGTTGCAATAGGCGAAATAGTGATTAATGGCAGACGTGATACGGTCGTAACTTGACAGGCTCTTAGGTAATTATAACAAAATTATCCGCTCAAATTCCCCGCTTCGATTGGATAAAATATGAATTTTTGCGATAAGTGACATATTGCTGAATTTACTTTCAGCATGGGAGTATTCATAAACGTTAAGTTAAGGTCTCAACATGTTAGAGAGTATCTTATTTGCTACATTTATTTTTTATTTGGCTGAACTGCCTTTTTTTGATGTTTACAGAAATTTTTCTCCAGATCTTACTATAAAAATATGCAGCTAAAGAGAAATCATTCGGGGCATTTTGAGTTTTTTTGTTTCATATATATAAGTTTAAAATAATCATTACTTTTGTTATATAATTAAGTTTAAGTTTCTGCAGCACCGGTTTATCACACTTCTTTTCTTCAAGTTGCATACTATAGATTCTTTGTTTTGAAGTATCGGTTTTCTAACTTCCTGGGATTTCCTCTCCATACTTTCATCGTTCTCCTGTCGCTTTTATAAACGTTACATCGCTAATCCATAAAATTTTTCTACCTGCTCACTCCATAGCATCGGTATTCTTTTAAATCCACTAACCTCAAACTCCTTGGTTGCCTCCCACTTACTATATCTTCTTTAATTTTTGGTGCTAAATAATTTAATCTCAAAATTTGTTGTATTCGTCTTGTACCTATATTAATTTTGGCACTCAGCTCTTTCACACTTCTATATTTTCCTTCTTCTAGCTGACGTTTCCACAGATGGGCTCTTACCACTGCTTTCAGTAACGCATTGTTTGTTTTCCCTTCTGGTTCTATTACTGTACATTTGTTTCCTTTCTTTTTTATTGGTATAAATTCCACCTTATTCTCTGAACTCACTTCTATTCCATCTTCTTTTACCATCACTCCCTTTATTAACTTTTTCACTACTTCTTTCTGCTTTCCAAAACTTAAATTTTCCCATTTTTCTTCGGTCTTTTCTTTCCAATTTTCATATAGCTGCTCTGCTTTCTTTATTACTTCTTTTTCTACTTCTCCAGCAACTACTGTTCGATTTACTGATTCACAATTTTTTCCTCTCAAATGATTGTTACATACGTAATATCGATATCTTTTATTCTCCTTTTTTGAGTATGTCAGCGTCATGTTTACTTCACAGCTCTTGCACTTAATTATTCCCTTTAGCAGTGCTCCTCATATTTTGCTTTTCTATATGGTTGATTCTTTATTAATTCCTGTGCTTTTTTCCATTTTTCTTCCCCTATTATCGCCTCATGCTTTTCCCTCATACTCTTTCTCATAATGTCTTATCTTCCCCATATATATTGGATTTGTTATTATTCTTCTCACCGCTGCCTTTTTAAAGATATCTGATTTCGTACGGTACCCTTGGCTATTTAACTCTCTTGCCAACTCTGCCATTGACTTCAGCTCCACGTATCTTTCAATATATACCTTACCACTTTTGCTTCTTTTTCATTTACTATTAATTCTTTATCTTTTACATCATACCCTAGCGGTAAAGTTCCACCCTCCATAGACCTTGTTCTTTTGATGTTGCTATTTTGTTTTTTACTCTCTCCACTATCATTTCTCTTTCTAGTTGTGCTGCTCCTGATAACACTGTTTGTACAAACTTTCCCATTGGCGTATTATTGTCGAATATCTGCGTTACTGCTATAAAATTTACTCGGTGCCTTCTAAAAAATGATGTAACTTCTATACTATCTTTTGTTTCTCTTGATAACCTATCTAGTGTATATACTACTACACAGTCCACTTCTCCTCCTTTAACATCTTCAAATAATTTCTTTATTGCTGGTCTTTCTAAATTTTTTCCCTGAATAGCCACCATCATCGTACCTTTTTGCCATTGCTACCCAGCCTTCTTTGCTCTTTATGTATTTTTCACATGCTACTCGCTGCGCATCTAAACTGTTAAATTTCTGCTCTAGACCGTCTTCATTTGATTTTCTTGTATATATTGCGCATCTTACCTCTTTCAGCATTTTCAACTTCCATTTTATCACGCATCCCAACAATAACGGTCCGTTGTAACTCATTCCCATTATTTTTCCTGCCACTGCCGACAATGACGTGTAAAACTCTTCTCGGTAGATTAAACCCTTATCTGTCACCATTACCGCATGCGTTTCTTCCCCCCTCTCTAATATTAGCTCTGTTCCTGCTACTGGCAGTTTATCACTACTTATTCTTTTTTTCCCTTCTCTAGCCGATCTGCCAGATACTCTAGTCTTTTGCTCCTTTTCTTGACATTTCTCCATATGCTTCCTCCTGCATTCTATATGCTAGTCTCGGTATCAGATATTTCTTTGAATGTTTAGGTACCTCTTCCCCAAATACCTTCTTCCACATTTCCTTAGCTCTTCTAACGTTTTTTTCTCTAAATTCATCACTTTCTTTTCTGTTTTCTTCCTTTTTTTCCATATTTCTATCCTCTCATAATTTCTCAAATAACTTTTCAATTCTGTCTGTTTCTTCCTTTAATACCTCGGCTATTTCTTTGCTGTTTTTCACATAATCCATTGCTGTCATTCCAAATTTATCTGCTTGCTCTATTTCAGCCCCTGCTTTACTAGCTCCTCCACTATTTCTTTTTCGCCTACCATACATGCAAGGTGCAGCGGCGTGCATTTATTTCCATATTCTTCAGCATTTACGTCTGCTCCTAATTTTATCAATTCTTTCACGGTTTTCTAGACATTTCTCCGTTACCGCTAGGTGCAGTGCTGTATGTCCTTCCACATCTGCTGCATTCACATTCACTCCTTTTTCAACTAATAACCTCACTGTTTTTGCGTCTACTGCATAATGTAAAACTGTTCTTCCATTCTCGTCTCTTTCATAAATATTTTTACATGAGTTCTCTAATAGTGACTCCTCTTTTTCTTTTTTACTCATAATCTACCTCACCTTTTCTTTAAATTTAAACCCCTCTTTTAAGCCTTCTTTCTCACCACCTCATCTATCATTCGTTCACTTGGCTCATTATCTTGCTTGCTAAATTTTTACATTCTTCCTTTATTAGTGACTTATCTTTCTCTTCCTTATTTCTCCTATCTCTATTATTTTTAGCTCCGGCATGTAGCTCCCATCCAACATGTCTGCTATTTCTCCCCCTAGCCCCTCTATTCCATAGCACACGTCAGTTTTCTACTTTTTGTTACTCCACCTTTTTCTCTCAGAAATTTACTTGCCTTTTCACTCTCTTCGCTATCACACAGACAATACTTTTCACTTTCCCATATGTAATACATTGGTGTTGCGCCGTACTTATTCAGTTGATTAACTTCAGCTCCTGCTTTACTAGCTCTTTTATTATTTCAACTCCTGCTCCTCCTATTTTGCACGCAGAGTGCAGTGGCGTACATCCACTAACATATTGAGTGGCATTTATTTCCGCTCCTGACCTAGCAGCACTTTTACATTTTCTAAACTTTTTGCGAATACTGCACAGTGCAGAGGTGTATAACCATTTTTATCTCTTGCATTAACATCTGCTCCTTTTTTTATTAAATAACCTCACTGTTTTTGTAATCGGAGATTTCTACTGCTTGGTGCAATACTGTTTCTCCTTTTTCATCTCTTTATAATATCTTTAATCCGTTACTTGATACTTCTTTAAAAAACTTACTAAAAGATTCCTTGCTAAAACTCATTTCATACCTCACAAAATTAGCTTTTCTAGCGTCAGATAAATTTCTTATGTTTACCTGCTGCTATTCATTCATGTCCTTTTTAGCATAAGAAAGCAAGTCTTTTTCTTTTTATTTCATACACTTTACCTATTATTAATATAATATATGAGGATCTAAATATAAGTATTTAACTTATTATACATATTGCTTGACTATTTTCCCAACTTCTGTGCAAATGTCGATGTTCGTGCCACTTCAGTACTCCTGAATAAAACACTAAAATGTGCTTTTCTAATTCGTGTATTGAGTCTTTTGCTCTGTATCTAAATCGTTTTTATAGTAAACATTGTTGTTCTGCTAAAACATATTTTGTAATCTTCTGATCAGTATAGTTTTCCGCTTTATAATGATGGGCAACGCTAAACCTTTCTAAAATTGGCTTGTGTTTTAAATTCCAATGTTGCCATGAAAGTTTATCGCTTCCCAATACAAATTTATTCCCTCTTTCCTCTACACTACTAACTGGAAAGCACGCATTTATTTCTCCTAAATTCCAACTGTCCGATAATACTATCTGCGCTTTCGCAAAATTAATTTCTGGTAATAAACTCTGTGGTAGTGGATATAGTGCTTTTAAATTGTACCACTGATGATTTCTTTCATAGATGCCTTTGTAATCCTTTGTGTGAGGCTCTGTTTCTCCAAGTACTGCTACATCTAATCGACATATGTCATTACTAAATGTTTGTTCATAATGCTCTCTTAAATAGTTGTCTACAATCTCTACTAACAGACCTCTAGAACTGAAAAAATTTATTCTTCCAAACGATAACACTGGCCCATTTTTTTCAACTTTTATACCAGAGTAGTCTGATAACAAACTTCCAAATAAACTTTCATCTAAAATAAACCTATCAACGTTGTAGTGGTCATTAAAATCCTCATTAGCCGCGATCTTGCTGGTAATGATAGTTTTTGCAAGTTCTACAACCGCATCTACAAAGAAGTTATTTGGAACATCTTTTATTCCTATTTTGCAACTCGAAAAATGTTTACCAGGTGGCTCTTCGATAATTGTAATATCTTCTATATTTGCCCATTTGAGCGCTATCTTAAGTGACTCTGGTGTTCCACGTAGCCTTTGAAATTTTACCCCTTCTACTACGGCTTTTCTTTTCCAACGTAGTATCTCTTCTAAACCATATTCTTCTGCTATCCATGGTAATGTTTCTTCTTCTTTCAGCTTGAACTTAAATCCTATGATACAGCTTGGATCAACCTTATAATCTGTTGCATCTACTAGCGCTTTTTCCTGTTTTGTTGCATTTGGTGGCAATAACATTACTCAACCTTTAAATTTCTCAAATTTGCACATTCATTTCCCAGAACCACAACATCCTCTCTTGGCTCGATTAATTCTACGTTTTCTACTCCTTCCACAAACAATTCGCTATTATCCAAGATTTTGTAACATTCCATCCCAGCCTTCTACTTGCTTCAAACTTCTTGATGAACTGCTTCTTAATTTCTTCCTCTGATATTACAGGACTTATGCTCATTCTGCTGTGAATATCTATTTCTATAATATTACAACCAATTACTGTTATCGTATCTGTTAATACCCTTATATCATCCCTGCTAACCTGCTTTCTTACAATTTCTATTAGCTCTTCTAACGCTATACCAGTTGTGGATAATTATGTTGATAAGATTGAAATTTGTACTTTCCCTGGTATAGGTGATTCTACTAGCGCATCCTTTACTCTTCTATCTGCCAAAAGTGCATGATACGATAATATTCTTTGCTTCCTCCTGTTGACCACCCCTTTATTTTTGCTGTGATTCTTTTTCTAAATCGTTCGTCATCTTCTTCTTTCTGCCTCTCTACTCCGTAAAACTCAGCCAAATTATCAAGATCTTCTCCTGTCGCAAATTTAAGTAAATTACTCTTTACTGCTTCATTTATTCTTTCTCTAAGCAAAAGTTCTCTCCATGCTGCTACCTCCAAAATCTTTATCGCTGGATCACTTTCAACTAATGCTGTAAAACTTGCGTCACGCTTCACCAACTCTTCCTTCATCCGAGAAAAAATCTCTTCAAAGTTCAGTGGTTCAATAATATTTGGCTGCCGCATTTTTAAACAACTACTCCATTAATATTTATGAACTTACCTTCTGAAAGATAGACACCTTCTAAATTCAATGTTACTCTCCCTTCTTTTACTCCTTCAATTTTTACTTTTTCTAACTTAAATCTCCTCTCAAATTTCCCCAGTGCTTCTGCTGTTGCTGCATAAATTTCCAAAGTTAAATCACGATTAATTGGCTTATCCACTAACTCAAATAATCTTGACCCATAATCTCTCCTCATTACTCTACTGTTAATAGGGGTGGTCAGTATATCAATTATCGATTGCTTTAAGTGCTCTATTCCTTCTAACGCTTTTCCTGTTTTAGCATTCATTCCTTTCATTTTTAGCCTGCAAACACGTTTTCACTGCCTTTTATTACTTTAAACCCACATGAAACTATATCTCCTACTTTTCCTACACTAAGACCATTTGCAAATACTGTTTTTGATCCTTGAATCATTACTTTCCTTCACTAAAACTGTCTCCTTGTCTGCATGTTGGCTTACCATTTACAAAACATTATTACTGCCGCTAATGCAGAAATGCGGTATAGCTTCTCCACAGTAGTTTCCTAATCTCACTATTCCTTTGTTCAATTTAAGTCGATCCTTTCTGCTTTCAGTTTTATTCCACTTTTTGTCATTTCTATACTCGATTCCCCAGCTTTCAGTGTTATTTTATCTACTACTTCAATCTCTAAATGATGCTTCTCTTTATCATATGTAAACTTTGTCCCATCTTGAAATTTTACACTATTTATTTCTTTTTTATTTTCTAGTGCAGGGTACTTTTCCTGATATATTCCTGGTAATACTACTCCTAATGATAGTTCACCAAGAGGAGAAAATACCACAACTTGTTCATCGATATCTGGCGGAGACCAATCTCTATCTTTTCCTGCTTTGCTTGTTATCCATGGCAACCAATCTGTTAAAATTCTCCTATTTAACTCTTACTTTTGCTTTTTCATAATCTACTTCTTTTACAAGCCCTATTCGTACAATGTTTGCTAATTTTCTTTGCAGCTCTGAAATAGCAAAATTACTCTCTAACATTTTCTCCTATTGTAATCGTATGTGGCTTAATCTTATTTTCTGTCCATATCGATTTACCTAAATGAAGCTGATGACTCCACTCAACCAACCACACCAAATACGCATCTAATTCTGGTCTAAATCCGTCAACTTCTGCAGAGATAAATTCTCCTGGTGAAACATTTTTCACGTTCCAAGTATTTTTATTTACTACTTTCGCAACCTCAGCAGCTAATGTTCTGACAATAATAGGGGCATTTTCTATAGTACTATCAACTACTATTCTTGCCTCAAATCTTACCCTCAGAGCTAGTTCACCTGTACCTGGATCACTTCCTTTTCAAGACTGCTAAGTTCTACTAATACCGCTGGTGCTAACAGTTCTTTTCTTATCGTCGGGTATACTTCGCATGTTTGTATCACAGAAATTTCTTTCTTCAGCGTAGTGCAGATTGCATTATGCAAATCTTTAAAATTCATACATTTCTTGTAATATCACGTTCAAAGAACTTTTCAAACACTTCTTCAACCTCATAATTAACAAAATTCTCTATTATCCTTGAAGCCTCAGGTTCGAGTGGCAACTTAATTTCCTTTATTGGCAGGGCTGTTCTTCCTTCACGCTTAAAAATACCGCTATTTCCTTTTGGCATAACTGCTGCAAATCCTCCTATAAATTGGTGCTTTCCTACTTTCGATCCTCTTCTTGTTTTTTGTATTTTGCCAATTGTCGATGCTCTAATGTCATAGAGATTTGCTCTAATTAACACGTCTAATCTGCTAGTTTTCGCCTTTAAAATTCTTAATCTCTTTCTTATCAAACTTAATTTTATCTTCTTTCCTCACTAATTTTCCTTAGCTGCTTTTGATTTTAGCCATATTGCTGTTTTGTTTAATGCATCACCGTCGCTTTTTTCTACTTTTTTCCTTTCAGCATCTATACTTTGTATAATACTACCGGTAACTTCGACGTTAATACGCTGGCTTCCTGGCTTGTATCTTGTAAAAAGCATTTAATGTTTTAAGCTTAAGCATTAGATGGAGAGGGGAAAAACTTTGGCATTTGGCTTAGATATAAAATCTGTGCTGCAGATAAGAGTTCCCTTCTCAAAAGTATAGGCTGGACGGTATCGTAGAAAAACCTAAATGGTTCTAATTCTGTATTCACAAGGTAAGCCTTACTTTTCATTTTAAATGGTAACGTATGGGGTTATATATGATCAACAACTTTTTAGGAATAGACATATCAAAAGATCGCTTTGATGTTTTTCTTTCATTCATAAGCAAAAAAGGAAAACGTGAAACTAGGAAAAGGAATTTTAAAAACGAGGATTCTGGGTTTCAAGGTTTGCAGGACTTTCTACAAAAACATAATGTAGAAGAAGTAAAAGCCTGTATGGAAGCTACTGGTTGTTATGGTGAAGCTTTGGCTGAATTTCTTCACAATGCTGGATATTTTGTTAGTGTTGTAAATCCTTATTGCATAAAATCTTATGCAAGGAGTAAGCTTGTACGACAAAAGAATGATCAGACCGACGCAGAAATTATTGCTGATTATTGCCAAAGACAGGAACCAACTCGTTGGACACCACCTTCTCCTGAGTTAAAAAAGTTAAAACATCTTTATCGTTGCTCGGCTGCGTTAAAAGATGAGTTGACATTAGTAAATAACCACTTAGAAAAAAAAGAGAGACTGCCTAAAGAAGTTGCAAATGCTTGGGAAGACCTTGCAATGAACATAGAACAAAAAATAGAAACAATAAAAAACTCCATACGTGAATTATTAAAGCAACACAAAGAGTTGTTGGAAAATTTTCAACTTCTACTGACTATTTCAGGTATAGGAGAAGAATCAGCAATAGCTATTTTAGCTGAGGTTCCTGACATAAAAGCTTTTAGAGATGCCAGGCAATTAGCAGCATATGCAGGAGTTATACCGAGAAATATAACATCAGGTTCCTCTGTATATGCCAAACCCAGATTAAGTAAATCAGGTTCACGAACACTACGTAAGGCAATGTATTTTCCTGCTATAGTAGCTAAAAATCACAATCCTATTATTATGACTTTTTGCAAGAGATTAAAAGAAAAAGGCAAGCATAATATGGCCATTGTGGGAGCTGCGATGCGTAAGTTACTCCATATTGTTTTTGGTGTTCTAAGTTCAAAGAAGGCTTTTGATCCAGACCATATCAAAAACTATAGGGCTAAGAGGTTGGCTGAAGGTTTAGTGCTTTAAAATCAAAAAATGCTTTCTATCACATCTTATGCGAAATAGTATCTTACATAAATTTATTGAATGTAGTTGGTTAGTGGATATGTTGATAAGTAAATTTCTGCTGTCTTATATGTAACTAATTTACTTATCAACATATCCACTAACTATAATCTGTGTACCGCTACACAGGATGTAAATTGAAAGTATTTTTTGATTTTATGATGTAACTTGAGCAATTTTTATAATTTTTTTTGTTGACTGGTGAGACGGTATCTTGTCAAGGTCCGTTGGCCATCAAAAGCCAAAAACGACCCGGCGATTCCAGATACTTTGCTCCGGAATCCAGGCATAGTTCGCGAGGGACAAGAAACGGGTTAGATAAAGGATCTCAAATCACAATAAACAGCGGAGGGAGTCAATATGACTCTTCGGTAGTGTCATTTGTATAAATCTTTAGCTCAGTGGAATTAGCCTATAACATAGAAAGCTCCTGGAGATGTGGGCAGTCTTTTTAGGCACCCAAACATACGGGAAATAGCTGGAAGAAAAAGAAAATACTTTAAAACGTCTATAATACGAAGAACTGGCGTGTTATGGACAAGTAACAAGATAAACATCTTATTATATCACAGCGATTCATGTTATTAAACGACCAATAATCAAAGTGCAAAAAACCAGGCATCACCATATGCTGGTTGATTGGGTTTATTGGGGGGTAAACGTCTGAGAAAAATACCAGATAAGCCATCAAGACGAGTAATAAAAACTATTGAAGTATTCTAGTGCGGTAAGTAAATGTGATAATTGTAGAATATGGTTGGTAAAAGTGAGGATACAATAGAAATACCATCACAGAATTGCCCGGAATAGGACGAAAACATATATGATCAAAACAACTTATCGTTGTAACATGGACATTGTCACATTGAATACCACAGGAGGGGTCATGACAAGCACAAATTAGAGAGAAGCCGTATATGAGGCGCAAAGTCTCACGTACGGTTTGGAAGTGATGAGAGGGCACCTTCTCATGACAAGATGCAGTGAATACAGATAGACCTAAGGATATAGCAAAATCACAGTAAAGTAGCATATGATGAGTTAAAGTTTTTGGAGAGAAAGATTAGTACTACGAAAAGAATAATGGACGCGAGAAGAAGGCTCCTCGCTCAAAACTGAGATGCTACTGAAAAGGTAAGAAAAGGCATCTAATCGACATGAAAAGGTAGAAAGAAAGGGAATTGAAGTCGCAAGAATCTACTTAAGCAGGAGTTTCATGAATAATAGCTCAAACTATGGTCTACAGTTATGAAGTAAAAGACTTAAGCTGATCTATCTTGGAAGGTTTAGTATGAACATCTTTGTAGCAGATGAAAAACCAGAGATTGCGGCAAAAAATGTTTGTGATAATGCATATAGTAAAATGCCATTAGAAAGATCGTGCCTCAGTTATTAAGGTAATGTGTTTTCATATCTATTAAAAGCGCACATAATCCTTTTGGCAGTACCACAGATCAGAATTATGCGTTCCATATACAAACTCACTCACAGCAAGTCAGCCTGGTTCTTTATGGGATAGGCAATCCCCCCCCCCGAAAAGGGAAACTGTCATTGGGGATAAAGTTTATGGAAAAGAAGGTGTGTACCGAGTAACTGGGCGAGAACAATGGAGATGAATGACATAAGATACAGAGAGAAAGTATAGATGGAGGTTGGGCTAGGAATAAGGATGTTACTTCATTTTTCGAATCAACTGAGTGATGAGCAAGGATTTTAGACAGAGCACTACCCGATCGGGACGAATTGGAGTAGTTCCTATTAACGTCTTATAGGATAGTATGTATCCTACAGGAAAGATTGGGATCCGCTAAGTGGGAAAATGTAGGAAGGGAGAAGCACCAAGGTGGAGAGTAGGGAATATCCTGCTATAATCATGTTTTTCCCACTCTTTTCTTGATTAAGGACACAAGGTTTACGATATCCAAAGGGGCTAGCAAGCAGTCATACGCACACGTGCAAGATTATTGGTAACGTTCACGGAGATAAGGTGGTGTACAAAGTAAATATAAAAGTGGTATAAAGAAAGAGTGGGAAGCTAACGTATGGAAAGGGGAATAAATGCCAACTGTGCGGCAAAAGGATGATGTAGCAGAAAGAAAACGCTAATCTCAAGGAGTAGAAATTAATAAGCTGTCTGTAGTACAGGAAAGAAAATGATAGCCTGAGAGCAAAATAATTGAGAATTAGAAGACGACAAGTTGGGCTTAAAAGTATCACAAAAAAAAATTCAGCGGCGTGCCCACGGATCACGAGATATATAAGCGTAGAGAAAGGAAAAAAGAAGAGTGAGAGAAGGTGAGCAAAAAACCGCAGGAAGGGGTCAGCCAGGACTAAGGCGCATAAGCGTGAATTACTGGCTGCAAGAGCGAGGTAGTGAGCATGCACAATTGGTTACGATTGTTCTGTGGGGAGAGGGAACGGTTGTTTTAGAAGGATGAAAATTGTCATCAAAAGGTTAGGAAATTGCTCCAGAAAGTAAGCCGAATTGTAACTGAGTGCCAGAGTTGCAAGAGGGACGTTTGTAGAGTATGTAAAAAAAGGATATTACAGCAATTTTACCTGAAGGTGGTACAAGAGATCGATTGGGACGCAAATGGCAAATTAGCAATCACTAAGCCAGCCTTAGTGGCCTTTTTATGAACTCCAAAAAGAGAAGTAACAACAGATTCAGCTTAAGCAGTATATTAAACCTCACTTGTGTTTACGTCTCAAATACGGACGCAGGGGTATCGAAAGGATAGTGCGCATCTGGAAGCTGATGAGGAAATGAAGGAAGGCGTTGCCAAGGAGGAGAAGCGAGTTATTGGCATATCGACGACTACAGTAAGCGGACACACGAAATCAAGGGAAAAAAAGACAGGCTGGAAGGGATTGAGGTAAAATAACAAATTAAAACATGACACTTGGACGCTACACTGAGTCTCGTGGGACCGAGAGGTATTCTTAAAAGGGGGTTATTGCCAGGACTTAGATGGGGCATAGGTTGGGAAGCGATCGAATACGCTGCAGTACAATTACGTTAAATCAGTGGAAAATAGACCGATATGTTGGGGCACGTATGAGGCCAGAAGATTTGTAGCGATTTGCCCATCGTACAAATGTAGAGAGGTGAGCAAAAAAAAAATTGGCCAAGACAGCTAAAAACTCGAACTCAGCGCAGAATAAGAGATGGTTGTAGTAGCTAAGGCAATAAACAAAAAACCAAAATTGAGATAGTAGAGAATGTGAGATTTTTATCGAACAGTATACACGAAAAAAAAAGTCGCGAAGGAAAAAGAGGTTCAAATTACAACGTTTCTGCCGTAAAAAGGAGAGAGGATTGTAAATAAGCACTCAAGCTTCAGAGAATGGCCCGCTACGATGTTCACGGTCATGCGGATATGATGTGGAAAAGTAGTTTGTAAAAAGGAAAAAACCTGAAGTGAGTAGAGAACAACCAAACCAGACGCTTGCAAGACACGGCAAATGAGACGGTAGGTAATTTAATCAGTTAAAAACCAGCTTTGTAACCTGTTAGTCGTTTTTGGATTTTAGTGGATGTTTTTTTAAGTTATAGTTTACATGGGTCGAGAGTAGGAAGAAAAGATTCGTGGAGAGGAATGGGTTGTCACGATATTTGTTAGACAAATCACGTTGAGAGTAGGTCAGAACCCTGGCCAGAATTTACAGATACTTTGGAAATTACGCGATGCACTGCTTGGTTGGGAAAATACTCCGTGAACGGTTACCAGACATTCCACAAAGGATGACCATCATAACAGAGTAAGGCCTTGACCTCCCACACTTAAAACGATATAGAATACCTTTTTGAAGTTTTGGTATTGAGAGGCCACATTAACGAATTATCTCCTTTCCACAACGCCAGTCTTGTGACCAATAATTTCTTCTCACATTCAATATCAGGGTTAGGAGTTATCCAAGGCTCTTCTCAGCCGTGGGGTGTATAGCTCTTATAAGCATGTTCTCAGCTATATTATATTTAATTCTCATTTCGATTGCTCTATTGGTGGCACAAAAGTTTTCATGGAATTGGCGCTTATGTTGTGTTTGTTAATCCGCCCAGCAGCTAAAAGCTGACCTAACTAATTTAAGATAGTTATTGACTAGAGTAGCGCGTATGTCTCGGTACAGCTGTACCGGTTTAGGTATGTATTACGTTGCACAGAAGTATCAGTAGAGCTGGAGATTCGGTGGAACCCTTCGAGAGAATGAAAAAATCAGTACCTTTTCTCGTGAGGGATTTTACTAATGCCACACCTGGAAGGTTGAAAATGCTCCATATCTATCGCTGGCCTTAAAAGGAGGAAGAGAAAAATAAAAACTGAGACACACCCTTAACTAACACGGTCCCTAACCCTACCATGAGGCAAAGCGATTTGTCCAAGAGATGGCTTACTTGCTCCACATTGGCAAGTCTTGATATTATTCTACGATCGTGCCGCAATCAAACATTATTCATTACCAGATGGATACAGCACCCTTTTGATTCCAAGGTAGATAGAGTCGGTTCGTTCCCTATAGATGCACGAGGGTGAAGTCTCCATGGTGATGAACGTACGTTTGCGTTGCTTCAGGTCATTCCTCGTTGGTGTACAGCACGTTTAGTTTCTTGTATAATAGTCTACAACTTCCGGATGGCGTTGTGGGTCACGTGCCACACTCCAAAGGGGTTTTACCATTTCGCTGCTTCAATTTCCAGATCAGGCACGCTCTCCTCTAACAAGCTCTTCTCTACATAAATAAGCGACCATTGTAAGGCAGCCAAGGTAGTGCAGAGGTGGTATTGCCTATCGCTATTTTCTTATAGTTTGTAAAGTGTGCATGTTGTCGATAAGTCAAGTTTTAACTATATTAAGAGAGGCCTGTGTATGCAAGAAAAGTGTAGGAGGAGATATTGCCGATAGACGCATATGACTCGCGTCCACAACGAGGCAATTGTTATCTATAAGCCTTTAGCTACAAGTAGGTGAAAATTTGCAGCCAGCACGTGTAGGGAAGTAATGCCTTAATCGTCACATTCTTCGTATAACATCGACATTGGATTATCTAGAAGCTTTTAGACTACAACTTAAAGTGTACCATTGAGACAGCCAAGTGCAGAGGAGTAGAGCCTCTTTGTTACTGAGACATTAACCTCAGCCTTTTCTCTATAAGCTTTCACTACACTAAAGTTAAGATCATTGGAAAGAGCAAAGGCAGAGGAGTAGAGTCATAATAGTCCTTAGCATTAACATCAGCCTTTTTCTCTATAAGCTTTTCCACTATACTTAAGTTATCATTGAAAGCAGGCCAAAGTGCAGAGGGAGTAGAGCCTTCTTTGTCTGAGCATTAACCTTAGCCCCTTTCTCTCATAAGCTTTTATACTACACTCAAGTTAACATTGAGAACAGCAAGGCAGCGGAGAGAGCCTTCTTGGTTCGGAGCATACCTCAGCCCCTTCCTCAATAGAAGATCGGTATGAGAGGATAAGTTATTAATTCATGGCAGCATAATGCAGCAACGTAAAAGCCACAGCTCATCTCTGTAACCTACAAAAAATCTACTACATTTGATTGATTTCCTGTGTTTGCTAACTTCTAAAGGGGTTATAACATCAAGAATTCTCAGCATCAACATTTAGCCCCTTTCTCTACAAGCTTTCTAATACACTTAAGTTACCAATGAAAGCAGCTAAGGTGCAGAGGATAGTCAGAGTTCTTTGACGTTAGCTTAACAGTTAGCCCTTTTCTCTAGAAGCTTTTCATACTACACTTAAGGTTACCACGAAAGCAGCCAAGGGCAAGGAGGAGTAGAGCCTTTCTTTGTCTGAGCATTAATATCAGCCCCTTCTCCAGTAGAAGATTAACTAATTCTAAATTACCTTTTTCTGCAGCATCATGCAGTGATGTATTACCTGTATTATCTTTGTACTTTACAAAAAAAGCTACTATCTCTGATCTATTGCGTGAATTTGCTAAGTCAAAAAAGGTGTTAATCCTTCTGTTATAGCATTAATACTTAGCCCTGCCTGTACTAGCTTTTTACCTCTTCATAATTATTGTGTTAACAGCTAAGTGCAGAAGGGTATTGCCACGATTATTCCTTCCTCTATGAGATAGTAACATTACCTAACCCCTAATCGTTTGATTGACAGTGAATAAAAAAAACACCTTAGATCCTAATCCATAACCCCTCAACATTAGTAATTATATTTTCTTGAGCATAATACTCCAGCTTTAAAAACTTGTCAACCCCTATTTAGAAATTTTTATGGAATAATTTTGATGAAAGTCTTCAATAAACTATTGCTAATTTAGCAATACATGCTGTTAAAAACCTAAAATGTACAACCATTTCCAGCGCCCAAAACCGCTACCCGTGAAATAAGTTTTCTTGGAATCGGCCGGTCTGGATAACCATCCGTGTCAAGTTAGGGAAAGTGAGAGGAAAGTTAGTAGAAGGAAGGGAAAAAAAAGAATAAGGTATAAGCCCTCTTAAATTATCAAACACAAACAAGAGAACTTATATGAACAAAATAACTCATTTTATCAAAAACCCTCAACGAATTTTAACGAGAAAGCAGGATAGACATCAACAGGCTTTGTTAAAAGAAAGAGGAAAGTTGAGTGGTTCATCATTCGTAAAAGCTATAATTTTGGGTAACCATAGGAGTTGAAAACTGTAGTATAGATGAAATGTGTCAACTATTCAATGAAGATTCAGTGTAATGACAAAACAGGTTTGGATTTTAGATTTACTGAGGAAGCGCAGTGGAATTTATGCAAAGAATGGCACTCTTTATCAAAGCAAGTGCAAGCGTACAAACTGAATTAAGATTTTCATCTACTAGATATGAACCATCTGATTTGAAATCATTATTTTAGTCTCCACGTTAATATGATTTACTCTGTTTTCCTCTCATCAAGTAATATCTTTTTTTTTTATCAAATTTAATTTATAGCAGTCAATTAACTGATCATATTTTACTGAAGCCTTGTATCATTAAAAAGTCATAATACAATTGTTGAGCATAATGATATTTTTCACATCTATTACCATAGCAACTAGAATAAGTATATTCTGGATTCAAGTGTAGATTAAACTGAATTGTTTGCTTATTTTATCATTCTGCACGGATACTGCTTGATTTTTTGGGTTAATTTTGAAAATTGAATTTTACCTTGCCCTAAAGTGTCAATTTTATTTCTATGAAAATGTTTTTTTAGTATCTGGAACTTTTGCCCATGTCCATAGCTCCACCATTTTGTTCGAATATATCGGATATCTTATTACCAAGTCGTTATAAATTTGAGCTAAGTTACTGTCTTCATTTCTTCTGGTTGTAATATGCTGAAAGTTATCTATTTCCATAGGTATAACATAGAATTGATTTATAAGATATTCTACCGGGATTAAAATATCGATAAATCTTAGGCGTTATAAACAAAATTTACAGGAAAAATAAGATGATACTACTCAAAAAGGCAAACAAGACGGTATCTTTCTGGCATAAGTTAGCATTCAGCTTTACCTTTCCTTGCAAGACATTTTAGAGCTATTATGTCTTACTTCTTGAAGATACAAGTTAGCGTTTTTAACCCGAATTCTGGATTGGAGATTAAAAAAACAGAATATCAATAGCTTATTGTTTTAGCATTACGATAAAGCAGTAAGCATTTTAAGATTAGTTACTAATTTAGTAAAATTCAAGACTTCAATAATTTACCTAAAATCTAATCCAGAATTCGGGTTAATAATAAAATCTTGTTTTTTTGAAAATGAATTGGTAAACTTTAAAGATGTATGTGACAATATGGGGGATATTGTTTTTAGTATTTATAAGTTAAAGTACGTACTTGATAATTTTTCTGAATCTATAATGGTAAGCTAGATAAAAATTATTCTTAGTTTGAAGTTGGTATAGGGTATTAAGATGAAAAAAATTGAAATTTCAGAATTACTAAAAAGAATTGCAATCTGTTTACTATGCGTGGCAACTATTGTCTCTATCGCTTTTTTGTTTGCCTATATGCATACAATGTTGCTCAGTAAAGGGTATGAGTTAGCTGCACATTATGTTAGTGAAGCTATGCCTTGTGTGTTACTTGTCGTTTCTTTTTTATTGCTTGGTTATATATGATCAAATATTCAGCAAACTAAAGGAAGTAGAGCTGCCTATATCAATAGAATTAGCTAATTCAGATGATAAAAGAACAACATTTGCTGATGCTATAATTGATGACCCCTTAAAACAAAGGTTGCAGATGATTTGCCGTGACCAAATGACAGAAGAAATGTGCAAGGTGTTTGGAGATAAAAGTATTAATCACTAAAAGGTTACATGTTATATGGCTCTCCTGGAAATGGTAAAACGCTTATCGCTCGTGCAATTGCAGGTGAATCAAATATGAATTTCATAAGCATCTCAGGCCCTGATCTTATTGGAGTATATGTTGGTCATGGTGCACATGCTGTACGCGAGCTTTTTAAAGTAGCAAAAAAACATGCTCCTTGTATAGTCTTATAGATGAAATAGATGTAGTTGCTCAAAAAAGAAGTACCGCTAATACCTCAGCTGACCATTGTCGAGAGAATTTAACACAGTTATTAACTGAAATAGATGGATTTAAGAGCAGAAAAGATATAATAGTAATTGGTGCAACTAACCGTATCGATGATATAGATCCAGCACTTATTAGACCTGGACGTTTAGGTCAGAAGGTTCTTATCCCTAATCCAAGCATGAAAGCGAGACAAAAGATATTAGAACTTTATATGCGAGGTACAAAAGCCGATAAAGAGTTAAACCTTAGAAACATTGCAGAAAGACTGAAGACTATTCTGGGGCTAAGTTAGAGCAATTAGTAAATGAGGCAAAAATGTGTGCTGTTGAGGAAAGACGGTCTAAGATTAGTGAGAAAGATTTCGATCACGCGCTTCGCGGGTTAAGTTCAGAACAAGAAAGAGAGAGAATAAGGTTGGTTTCAAACAGGGAGACACAGACAGAAGAAACTTCTTTTATACGGTAAACAAAAAATTGAAATTATAGAAGTGTAGCTGAGCCAACCTTCGTTATTCTTATTATTACCCACAAATAAAGACATGGTATTGCATTTACTCAAATAATTTAATTTTATTAACTGAAAGCTTATTGGATTAAAATTATTAAATTAAGAGTTATATTTTAGCAACTAAAGCTGTAAATTGCACCATATAAACGTTATTTCAAGCAAAAGTTATACTGACCTTAGCCAGAAAAAGTGGTGGAAAAGTTAGGAATGTTTTTTACAAAAAAAGACAGTATCAATAAAAAGGATTTATTCTATTTGAAATATAAAATTATCATGTATTTTCTGTTATTCCCAAGTGAATTATATTAACTTAGCAGTATATATTATTAAAAACACAAGCAATACAATCATTTTTAGCAACCAAAACCAGCAAGCGTGAGAAGATTTTTTTTGGAATGAGTTGGTCATGATGTTTGTAAAACTTAATTTGTACACTTTACTTATCCCCAGTAATTCTGATATAGTTACTTTTAGTTAAAGTCTATAAAAGTTTATAAATGGCAACCTTAAGTGTAAGAGAAGCTTTATGCACAGCAATTAGAGAAGAAATGCAAAACGACTCTGATGTGCTTATCATGGGTGAAGAAGTTGCAGAGTATGATGGTGCTTATAAAGTAACGAAAGGATTACTGAAAGAGTTTGGAGAAAACAGAGTAGTTGATACGCTATTACCGAACATGGATTTGCTGGCCTTGCTGTTGGAGCGGCATTTGCTGGATTAAAGCCAATAGTCGAGTTTATGACTTTTAATTTTTCTATGCAAGCTATTGACCAAATTGTGAATTCCGCAGCAAAAAACAAATTATATGTCAGGCGGACAACTGGATGCCCTATAGTATTTCGTGGACCAAATGGCGCTGCAGCAAGAGTTGCTGCACAACATTCTCAATGCTTTGCAGCTTGGTATTCGCATATACCGGGGTTAAAAGTAATAGCACCCTATTTTGCCTCCGATTGCAGAGGTCTGCTTAAAGCTGCAATTCGTGACCCTAATCCGGTAATATTTCTAGAAAACGAAATAGCTTATGGACATGAGCATGAAGTTTCTGACTCTGAGCTATCAAACAAAGATTATCTACTTGAGATAGGCAAAGCTGCTGTTATACGGGAAGGAAAGGATGTAACTATCACTGCTTTTTCATTAAAATTAATGGATGCCTTAAATGCAGCAGATTTACTTTCGAGTGAAGGTATAGAAGCTGAAGTTATTGACCTCAGAACCTTAAGACCACTTGACACTCAAACTGTTATTAACTCTATTCAGAAGACTAATAGGTTAGTTAGTGTAGAAGAAGGATGGCCATTTGCAGGAATAGGAGCAGAGCTGTCAGCCGTTGTTATGGAACAAGGATTTGACTACCTTGATGCTCCAGTTGTACGCGTAACTGGCAAGGACATCCCCTTACCTTACGCTGCAAATCTAGAAAAAAAAGCATTACCACAAGTGGAAGATATAGTTAAAGCCGTACATCAGGTCTGTTTTAGAAAAAAATAGTTCTTTTTTGTGTCTCCTGTTCCACATTGGTCCATCAAAGAAGTATTTCCAGTGCCGCCTATACCACCCATTACTTTTATGACGATAGTTTTAGCACCGAAAAATACAGCACAAAATATACCGAGTGCAAAAAGAGCTGGCCATGGCATTCTACCAAATATCGCAAGCAAAGCTGCACCTATTATCACTACGGTCATAAGCGGTCCGCCTATTCCCCAAACGTAGCCAATAATATTACATATTACTTGAGCAGTTGTATCGTCACTAGCTTTAGTATCAGCACTCCCAACATGAGAAAAAGAAATAAATAATACTATAAGAAAAATATTGAAAATTCTCTTGATTGTAGGATTCATCTCTATACCTTAAACTTAGATATTGTAATTATATCTAAAATAGTATAATTTTTAGTAAAACTAGCATAAAGATTGAATAACAAACGGTGCCACAAAAGTAGTTGATACACAACTGCACAAATATTGTAATATAGACATAGTAAACGATATTATTCCAGTGCTTGACGCTGGAATCCAGACTTTAATTGTTATATTTGTAAATAAGTCTGGTAAGAATAAACGTTCATCTCAAATGCAGTATTTTTGTTGAAATAGCTCAACTGGATCCCAGTGTCAAGCACTGGGATGACAGCAGTCCTACGTCATACCGCGATTTATTCGCGGTATCTCATCAGCTAACAAGTAGCGGGATGACGGTTGTCGTTTAGCCATAAACATTAAGAAATTACCAAATGAAAAAAAGGCAAAAGAAGCCCCGTGGTGGTTGGCTATTTACTATGTACTAAAATATCGGCGTTTTTTATTCTAAAACGCTTGATTAAGAGCGATTTAGCTGCTTTTAACTTGCAACTAACCTACACCGCAAGTGTTTAAGAAATTTACTAAGCAGGAAAAAAGGCAAAGAAACCCCGTAGTAGCTAGCATTCAAATTCTCCCTTGTCAATTTGACGTTTTTTGCTGTCTTAAACGCTTTGTAAGCGCGTTTCGGCTTATATAGGTAAAAACCTAGAAATTTTTAAAGACATGCGATGCACGTAGTGCGAAAAATTAAACATGAGACGCCAAATACCTTAAGTTTTTTGTCATTAACCTGCACAGATTGCGAAGATAAATAAATAGCTTCAGTTTCATGATAAGGGGGCTGGCGAAGGGTGTCAAGTAAGTTTTTTCGTTTCTAACGGTTGTTGCCAAAAACTATGCAAGAAGTCTTTTAAGATCAATCACTTATCTTCAAGGCTTGAATAAAAGCATTCTGTGGAATATTTACGTTCCCTATAGAATGTAACCTTTTTTTACCCTTCTTTGCTTTTCAGTAGTTTCATTCTTCGCGTTACATCCCCACCATAGAGTTTAGCTGTTACATCTTTTCTGTATGGGTTAATCGTTTCTCTGGCAATAATTTTTCCGCCCACTGCCGCTTGAATCGCGATTTTATATTGCTGACGTGGTATTAATCCTTCAAGCGTGCACATATTTCACGCCCCCTTTTTCTGCCCTACTTTTGTGAACGATACAAGCCAGTGCATCTACGGGCTCTCCATTAATTAAAAAGCTTAATTTATCTATTTGGCTTACCAGATAGTTGGAAATTTCCCAATCTAAGCTTGCATATCCTTTGGAAATTGATTTTAATCGATCATAAAAGTCAAAAACAACTTCAGACAGTGGTAATTTATATCTTAACAATGCTGTTGTTGTGTTACCAATGTAAGATAAATCCTCCTGTTCTCCCCTCCTCTCTTCACATAGAGATAGAATCTCTCCCAAGTATTGATCAGGAACCATTATGGTTGCGGTAATCCATGGTTCTTCCACAATTTCAATTTTCGTTGGATCTGGCATATCACTTGGGTTATGAATATTCAAAACTTCACCACTTCGTGTTGTAACCCTATATATAACACTCGGTGCAGTTGCTGTTAGATCTAAATCAAACTCTCTTCGAGCCTTTCTTGAATAACTTCAAGATGCAACATTCCCAAAAAACCACAACGAAATCCATAGCCTAGTGCATTTGAAGTTTCAGCTTCGAAGGTAAAACTTGCATCATTTAAATGTAACTTTTCTAGAGCTTCCCTTAAATATTTAAAATCATCCGTTTTGTGAGGGAAAATGCTACAAAATACCACAGGATGCACTTCTTTAAATCCAGGAAGTGCTTCACTACAAGGTCTCTTTTCCTCAGTGATAGTGTCCCCTACCTTGCAGTCTGCTACTTCTTCATTGAAGCAGTTATAAACCAACTTCACCCGCTGAAAGTTCACCCGTCATCACTTTTTTAGGGGTGAAAATACCGATATTATCTATCTGATATGTAGCATTATTAGACATCATAACAATTCTCATGCCTTTTTTTAGCACTCCATTTTTAACTCGCACTAAAATTACCACTCCCAAATAAGTATCATACCAACTATCAACTAAAATTGCTTGCAGTGGAGCATTTACATCACCTTGAGGAGCTGGAAGTTTTGCCACTATTGCTTCAAGTACATCTTTTATTCCAAGTCCAGTTTTTGCTGATATTAAAACTGACTCACTTGCGTCAATACCAATTATTTCCTCAACCTGGAGTTTTACCCTTTCTGGATCTGCAGCAGGAAGATCAACTTTATTGAGCACAACTATTATTTCATGGTTGTTGTCAATAGCTTTATATACATTTGCAAGGGTTTGTGCTTCAACGCCCTGGCTACTATCCACCACTAAAAGTGAACCTTCGCACGCTGCTAAGCTTCGACTTACCTCGTAAGAAAAGTCAACGTGACCTGGGGTGTCCATGAGATTTAGGCAATATTGATTACCGTCGTTGCCGTATAATTAAGTTTACCGTCTGTGCTTTAATTGTAATGCCACGTTCACGCTCTATATCCATTGAATCGAGTATTTGATTGATCATTTCTCTTGCTTCAAGGCCGTTACATTCCTCTATTAAACGGTCAGCAAGCGTTGACTTACCGTGGTCTATATGCGCTATTATTGCAAAATTCTATGTTGTCATTTATGGCTATTTACTTAAGTAGAACCATTTTACATTTAAGTGTTGTGAGGGCAATCCTTTATTAAGAGACTATTTACTCCTTCAACATAGACGACACTTTTTTCGAGCAGGAAATCACTTTATTAACCATATAGTTTCATGATTATTATCTATTTTAGGCAACTCATATAGATAATTTACCATCATCCCGGCTGACTGACTAATACCCTTTTCAGAAGTATCCGCCATCCAGTTTAATTGTTTTATCGATGCACCATTGCTTAAATGAAAATGCGCCACCGGTCATAAGCACCGCACTATTGTTCTTAACTTTTAGTAAATAATATGCACATAGTTTAAGCATGCATTGTTTAGTTTCATTTGTACATTCAACGTTAGTTTTTAATTGCTCTATACTTTCTAAAATTTCTGCACTAGATTGTTTTATGTTTAGTTTGCCCAATAAAGTGACATCTTGGTTTAGATTGTTTTTAGCCATTTCGTAAAGCCAGGTATTGGAGAAAGAGTTGCATATGTTTTTATACTTTTAAACTCCTGTGATAGCTTTTCTAACAACCCTTTTGATCAAAAAATACCAAGGCTGATTCCAGATAACCCTGCTTGAGTATTGATATTGAATAGAATATAGCAGTGCTCGCACTACTTGGATCATTTGAAGGTACCGACTCATCTAAAAGGTGTTGAATGCTATCTGCAATCTTATCCACCAATGCAACCTCTACAAAATTAGAGGTTCGTTTGGTATCTTGTAATGAAAAAAGCAAAACAGAGACGATCAGAGTCTAGTCTGTTTTTTAGGTCGCCCCAAGAGGAAATTTTATGCACAGCTTCATATTTATAAGTTTTTCTAGCAAGATGCAGGTGAATCCCAGGTGATTGACGAAGATCAAGTAGATCAACATCAACCCAAGTATAGAGTATATTTTTTAATTCGTTCTCTAGTGGATTCAAGCTTCTATATTGGTTCTTTAGCCTAAGCACGTCAGAACGCATATCAACAATAAACTTAAGGCCTTCTGGTAAAGAAATAAATTGCTTAATATTTTAGAACGTGGTGATTCAAGAATTTTTATTAAATCCTGCTCAAATTTATAGTTAACTCGGGATCTTGGTTTTTCTTATACTCTTTAATTTTCTCATCTATTTCCGCTTTATTCGGATTAAATTTTTCTGCTAGAGTTTGTAGAAATTTTATTTTACCTTTCTCTGATAAGCTCAAGTACAAATTACCAAGAGATACAGCATTCTTACGTGCTGAAACCTCCCCTCCCTTTGGATTTAAGCACTCGTTCATCTTCAAGACTAAACTATCGATATCGCGACTGTTGCTTAATCAGGACTGATGTTACCAATCCACGATCTTACAGCATCTGCCACTCCACCTAGTATTTTAAAAAAGCTCTCTTACCGCCTTTTTGTCTTCAACTTTCACTATATCAGTTTTACCAATGATTCTTTTGTCATAGATGCCAGCCCCATACCGCCGCGATTATCATGGTACTGAAGGTATTCAGTTATCTTCATCTGTGCAGATTAAACAGCAAGAAAAAAAAAACTTGCTTGACAAAACGTAGTTGGCGTCTTTTTTAATTTTTTGCACTATGTGCACCTTATGTCTTCACAACATTTCTGGGTTTTACCTATATAAGCTGAAACGCGCTTATAAGTCGTTTAAGACAGTATAGTACGCCGATTTGCAGGATTAGAGAGTGACAACTAGCTAACTACGGGGTTTAAGACTTAAAAAACGCCATCTTTTGCCTTTTTTGCTGCTTAGTAAATTTCTTAAACATTCCAAACTAAGGTGAGTTGCATTTAAAAGCAGCTAAATTGCAGTGTTTAAGACTTAAAAAACGCCAATACTGAAAATAGACAATGACTAGGGCTTCTTTTTGCTTTTTTTTGGGTTTGCAAGAATAA
>NW_027270036.1:48905-79421 GCF_030848805.1 Temnothorax longispinosus | reverse complement strand
TCCTGGTCTGCATGGAAGCTCAAGAATTGCGCCGAGAATGCGGTGACGACCTTTAAAATATACTCCAGAATTCGTATAGATCCAGGTCAGACGACCAAAAAAGAACAGCAACACCAAGAGAAGCAATAACTTCCGGAGCTGATTATATCGTCCATTGGCAGACCATGACAAAAACTGCACGTCGGACCGAAATTAATACTGCAATCCCTTATCTAAGTGAAGTAGTCAAAAAAGTGCTTTGACACCAAAAAAACAACGTTCTATAGTGCTACGATCTTCTCATTAACCTCGGCCTTAATGAATTCCTGGAGGAAGCTTACCGTCTCTAAGCGTGGCACAGAGTGCCCCGCTATTTTCCCGGTCTGCCATTTTCAATCAGATAAAAAAAATGATGCCCATTTCAGTCGCCAAGCACACTAAACTGTACGGATATTCATTTTTAAAGGTAAAGGCCCAACAATATGATGTCATTCCAGGGCTTGCCACTGGAATCCCGACATTTTGCTATATAACTGAGCTGAGAAGCTAAAGGTAGTTGTCTTACGCTACGCTAACAAACGTTTTAATTAAGTTGCATAGAAGCTGGAATCCAGTGTCAAGCAACCTGGGTGACCAAGAACGGGAGCACTGGGCATAGCATCGTGAACATGTACCATATTGCAATATCGTAACCACTGGGGAAACATCTATGGGTGCCGTTCCAATTCCCCTTATTTCCATTCTACTTTCCTTTTCAAAGGAGGGGGGCCTATTAGGGCACTTACCGATCTCGCTCACCGTCATCAATGACCTCCCTGCTCAGCATGGGAGCAATTTAAATTAAGAAATCACGCCAATTAAAAGAAATTGAAAGCCAGGGGCCCGTGCTGATTCTGCAACGATTGAGCAGCTCTGCACGGTCACTAATGCCCATGTATGTTGCAAAAGAGCGTGTTCGAACTTGATCGAAACTGCAGCTCAACGTCCAGGAATGAAATACAGATTTTCGCACAAGCCCCCCCGTAAATATTTTCTCTGATTATTCCGCAAGGGAATGGCAAGCGTGTATATCACCCAAACCCGCAGTGGAGATGAAAGGGATAACGGGGGGATCTAGTTCACTCCGATATTGAAAAACGCAAAGCAAAGCGCGCTAACTGATTCGTCCCCAATGCGACATAAAGCGCCAGTCCAATGCCATCTCTACTGAAACATTGGAGTACATTATAGAAGATTTTTGAAACCACGCGCCGGTGCAGTTGGTGCGACAGGAAACAGTAGATGCTGAGGGACGGTGGGCAATAAATCAAGCATTGATTTTGCAACAAGCTACGGCCACTACGCTCAAACTCCACAATGATTTCCATCACCGACACTACGAGTGATATGCTCAACCACAAATATCACAAAAGTTCCGATGATGCGTTTGTCGATGTTAGCGAGTTGGCTGGTGGAAAAAGATTGCCCGAGCCTTAGTCAGGAAACGAAAGCGAAGCTTTCCATTCAGGGTGAAGGGCCTTTTTCAACCCAAAGGAATTGTAGCTGTGAGTGAAGATGGCAACAGTTCTAATAAAATAGAGCAAGTTCCAACTGAAAAAGTGAGATAGTGATTCAATAATGATGGCATATTACTCTCTGGACGAATATATTCCAAAAATGCGTCATTTTTGATGAAACCAGGAGTACGTAAAAGGATGTTTAGTTACAAAAGCCTCCAAGACACATGTCAAATATCTCTGGCAACCAAGTTTGTCGCTTAAAGTTCCAGATTACTTTAAGGGACTACCCAGTATATCGTCTGCCGATCTGCCACCCAGCGCCACACAATCAGCTACCAGTAATTGCGATGGCAGATCAAACAAGCTTATAAGATTGTAGATAACAGAGGAATGAGAATATTTAAGACCCTTACGAAGAACCCTATGTTGATTTTTATCACTAAGCGTGTCGCGAGAGGTGTGAAACACCAGTGCTATAAATTGTTGAAGTTGCGAGCAAGTACTACAAACGTGGGTTTCCGCTAGAAATTGTTGAAGTTGCGACCATTACTAAAACTTCCGCAGCATCATCCTTTAATAGCTGATCAAAGCAACCCGCTTACTATTACCCACAAATAATAAACATAGCGATATTATGTGATTTTATTTTCAGCGTGCTCCTTATATTATGTAATTTTCCATAATGTATATTATGTAATTTTCAATGCTAATAAAACTACTTCCCAACCTTTTAAACAGCAACTTGTCAACCTCCAGATTAGCACTTAAGAAGAAGTGTTAAAGTATCTCTTTAAGTATTATATATTAGTATTTAGTTACTGCAGTTCTTAAATCTTGATTGCCTACTACAGCTTCTTGTAACCCTTCATTACCTGCAACCTCAGTTACTAGTCTCTGATTTCCTATTTTAAATTGACGTTCTAGATCGTTAGCATATAGGAAATTACTTTTATAGTCATCTTCCAATGCTTTTGCCTTTCGTACGTGAGATGCTAATTCATCATTCTGCCTGTCAAAATATCATAGAATGTAACATTATTACCAATCTTTTCTTTTTTCATTCTTTCTACTTCATCTAGACATCTATCCACATATCCGACATTTCTTCTTCAAAATCAGAATTGATTCTGTATCCAAAAATATCACGAGTAGATACATCTGGCTTTTTTGCCTCGGAGGCTTTTAACTTAATTTCATGTGTTATTAGGAGCTTGTTATCTCTTTACGACTATCTGATAAAGGAGTATAAAGAGTATTCGGCCTACTCAGGTTAATATAAGTTGTCCCTGTGTACGAACGTTAAAACAGTTTCGTTATCGGCTCCTTTATCTAATAGAGCTCGTAATATTTTGGATACCATGTGTACAGCAGCCATACACAGCAAGCTTTCTTTTGAAGAACTGTACATAGTTGCATAGTGAATTATAATTTATATTAAAGTTTCCATTTTCCCACAATTTGTATACAATAGATGTATCTTGTAATTTTTTCCTTTATTTTATCGATTACATTATGCTCACTTAAGCTGTTGTCACTTTCTATCGCATCAAATATTTTTTCCCCAGTCATTAGTATTCACAAATTTCTACCGCATTAAATCTTTTATCTAACAGTTTTTTTTTTCAACAAGCTTTTTCCATATCATCAACAAATCTTTTTGCCCAATCATCATGTTCATAATTTCTCTCACTAAAAGTAATATAATTTAATTATTGCATATTTTATGTAAAGAGTCAAATACAAAAAGTCTCATTAGTACTAATCACACACATTCAAACAAGAAAAAGGTGCTCGTGCTCGAAAAAGAACGTTACAAAATACATATTTATTCAATCCTTTGCCTTCTTCTCATATACCTACATATCAGAATGGACAATTCATATAAAATCAGCATAGGTATTGCAAGCCCTACTTGGCTTAATACATCAGGTGGAGTTAAGATTGCAGCAATAATAAAAATTACCACTATTGCGATTCTACGTTTATTTGACAAACTTTGTGTAGTGAGTAACCCTACTCTCACCATCAATGTGAGTATTACTGGAATTTGAAATGCAGTGCCAAATGCAAACATAAATTGGAGAACGAGGTCTAAATATTCGCTAACTGATGGCATAAACTCTATCGGTATATCGAAGGATTTACCACTGTGTTCGAAGTTGATAAAAAACTTCCAGGCTAAAGGAAATATATAGTAATAGACTACAGTAGCTCCCGTTACAAATAAAACCGGTGTTGCAATTAAGTATGGCAACAACACTGCCCTTTCACTTTTATATAACCCAGGTGCTAAGAACATATAGAATTGCCATGCAAACACAGGAAAAGAAAGCAAAAGTGCACTCATTATGCAACTCTAAGATACACAAAAATGCCTCTGTTAAGTCTGTGTAAATTAAAGAAAAACCTTCGCTACCTTTTGTTGCTTCTATTAAAGGTGCGAGTAAAAAACGGTATATATTTTCCTTAAAGTAGTAACAAAAACCAAAAGCAACGCAAAAAAATAGAAAGCAAAAGATAACTCTTTTTCTGAGTTCCGCAAAGTGCTCACAAAATGAAGCATACTTGTTTGGGTTTCCATTCATACTTTACTATGGCTCAATAATGCTATATCTAACATTCTCAGCGAAAAAGCCCACTCATTGTCATACCACGCTGCAACCCTGCATATATCACCTGTAACATATGTACCAGTTAAATCCACAATTGCACTATAAGGGTTATGCACAAAATCTATTGAGACTAAAGGTTCCACGCATATAGAAAGTACATTTGACATTAGAGAACCCTCTGTCATTCTAGTACCCTCTGATGTCATCCGAGTAGCTGACACTGGGATCCAGAAATTAGATTCCAGCGTCACGCGCTGGAATGACGTAGAGGAGAGAGCTGCATCCTTAAATATTTCATTGATTTCTTCAACGTTCGCTTTCTTATCAGTCGTAAATTTAAAATCAACCATAGAAACATTGCTAACTGGAACTCTGACGGCAGTGCCATCTAGCTTTCCTTTTAATTCAGGGATGACAGAACCAATTGTTTTTGCTGCCCCGGTTGTAGTTGGCACCATAGATAGTCCGCAAGCTCTTGCTCTACGCAAATCTTTATGATTACCATCAAGAACATTTTGATCATTCGTGTAGGCATGTATAGTAGTCATAAAACCGCTTTTTATACCTAAATTGGAGTGTAGGACTTTCACAATCGGAGCAAGGCAATTTGTAGTGCAAGAACCTGCTGATATCACTTTATGCTCTTTTTCGAGCATATCGTTATTCACACCATAAAACTATAGTGACATCAGCGTCTGGTACTGGAGCAGAGACAATCACCTTCTCTGCATTGTGCCTTATTGCTTCTTCACGTTTGTTGAATGCACCAGTACATTCAAGTATTACATCAACATTCCAAGGAATATTTTCAGGGCTCCGTTCTCTATATAAAGAAAACTTTTGCCATTTATAGAAATCCAATTTTGAGACTCATTAAAATCAATATCACCACTGAATTTGCCATGAACAGAATCATATTTAATCAAATGTGCATGCTGCTTTGCACTGAGCGATCCATTCACAGCTACAACTTCTGTTTGTTTGCTATATTCTTCTATTTCGAAAATAGCACGCAATACGCCTCTGCCTATTCTACCCAGACCATTAATTCCTACACGAATCGTCATCTCTTCATTCAAAAAATTTAATTTATAGAGGATATCACTTGATATTTCATTTTATTCTTTTGCTTTTCTATCGATATGAACATTATAGCAAGGAGACAGGGCTAAAAACTTGCTTGACAAACTCCGCCAGCCCCCTTATCATAAAATTGAAGCTATTTATTTATCTTCGCAATCTGCAGATTAAAACGACAAAGGGAACTTTGTATTTGGCGTAAATCATGCTTAATTTTTGCACTATGTGCACCTCATGTCTTTATAAAACTTCTGGGTTTCTACCTATACAAGCCGAAACGCGCTTATAAAGCGTTTAAGACATCAAAAGACGTCAAATAGAACAAGGGAGAATTTGAATACTAGCTACCCTAGGTTTTCTTTGCCTTTTTTTCTGCTTAGTAAATTTTTAATGTTTATAGCTAAAAGTTAGTTGCAGTTTAAATGCAGCTGAGTCGCGGTTACTAAGTGTAAAAAACATAAAAAAACGCCAATACTGAAAATAGACAATGACTAGGGTTTCTTTTGCCTTTTTTTCGTTTGGTAAGTTTCTTAATATTCATGGCTAAAGATTGCACGAATGTTGCAATTACAAAAGCGTTTCTACTAGGAGGGTGTCATCCCAGTGCTCCTTTTTTTGTCATCCCAGTGCGTGACACTGGGATCCAGGAATTTTATTAAGTTGGTAAGCATAAAAGTAGCCATTTTACGTTACAATACAATGTTTTGATGATTATGGAAAGGATGGATCCCAGTGTCACGCACTGGGATGACAAAAAAGAGGCTACTCGGATGACAAGAAAGGAGCACTGCTATTATAGAGTGAAATGAGATCCCAGTGTCAAGCACTGAAATGACATCATAGGGGCTTGCATGACATCATTCTTTTTCTGGATCCAAGTAGTCAGGGCACTGGGATGACATCATAGAGGCACTAGGATGACACCTTGACAATCGTCATTCCGCTACTTGTTAGCGCCGCGGTGGTATGACGTAGAATTTTATAACCCAGTGTCCAATCTGGATTCTAGTTAGCGTTTTTAGTAACTAAGAAAAGTGCTTCCCCCTTTTAGAGAACTGCATATAATAGAATTATATCGCAGTGCATTGCGAAACAAAATTCCCAATACTACAGGAGGCTTTATGAATAAGAAATTTCTCTATTCACCATTGTCAATAAAAAGCATAGGAGAAAACGGTGTATTTTCTGGTTATGCTAGCGTTTTTAATATAGTTGATAAACAAAATGATCTGATATTGCCTGGAGCATTTAAGGAAAATTTAAACAGAAATAAAATAAAACTCCTTTGGCAGCATATCCTGACGAACCTATAGGTAGCATCATAGATATTTATGAAAATGATGTTGGTCTATATATAATTGCACATTTACTTTTGGGTATTCAGAAAGCAGAAGAAGTGTATTTGATGCTCAAAGCTGGAGCAATTAACGGACTTTCCATCGGCTATATACCTATAGAGTATGATGTTGATCATAAAAGCGGAGCTAGAGTGTTAAAACAAGTGGAATTATGGGAAGTCAGTTTGGTCACTTTTCCTGCAAACTTAGCTGCTCAGGTAATCAATGTGAAAAATCAGAACAATGAACAGGAAGTGTTAGCAAGAGCGATAGGAAAAGCAAATGCTGTACTTACAGACATGTGTATTTCTGCTTAAAATGTATTAGGCGGGCAAAGACTTTACCATAATTTGGCACCTGCGTTAGTATCTATTTAACATTTATACTATATATATAACTTTACTACTATTAAAATTTTCTGTAAATTAAAGTTAAAAAAATAAGGTAATTTTATGCTAAATATTAATAATATGGTTAATTATGAAATTAATGTTAACGAAAGGAAAAAAAATACAGTTGGTCTACTGTATTTGCTTGGTTGTACCTAAAAACAATTGGACGAATACTACCAAAGAAATGGAACAAATGGGCGGAAAATATTCTATATTGCGATAAAGCTACTGAAAGTAATGAAATTCGGACTGATAGAACAACAGATGAAAGTGCTCAAATTGATTTAAAACCTGAAGTTGCAGAAAAAGGGAGTCAAAGTGAAGTAATAAGTAAGGATGGAGAGGTTCAAACTAATAAAGTAACATTTCACGATATAGCAATGCAGACCGAGTGTGTTGAAAAAACAGATAAAATATTGAAGCTGATTTAAAACCTGAAGTGGCAGAAAAAGGGAGCCAGAGTGAAATAATAAGTAAGGATGGAGAGGTTCAAACTGAAGAAAATAGTGAGTTCACTGATGAGAGTTGTTTTGATACTATAGTAACTGATGAATTCATTGATGAAGACTACGATAGTATGGAAGAAGTAAGCATAGAGGAGGATGAAGAATTACAGAAACAACTAGAGGATGTAAGTCAGGAACTAGAACTTGAACGTTCACAAAATGTCCTCCTAAAAGAGGAAAATGAAGAATTGAGGTCTAAACTTGCAGAATGCGAAAAAGATTATACGGAATTGGAAGATGTTTCAGGCCAACTAGAGGAAGAGCTCTCAGCAGAATTAAAGGAAAAATCTAAATTGATATTTGGGACTAAGCGAAAGATTAATTGAGTGCAACATAGAATCTCTAAATGAAATAAAAAGACCTCTGGTTGAAGTAGAAAAGGATATGAAAATAAATAGTTTAATGCGGTTAAATGAAGGATTAGATGAAGCGTTACAAGAAACCAGAGGAAAGCTTGCAGAACAAGAGAAGTTGATTGAGCAGCTAAAAAAGGAACAGCAGCAAGCAGAAGATCAATCAAAAGCTGATATTAAGAAACTACAGGGAGAAAAAGAAAACATGGAAGAACAATTAAAAATAATGCAACAACAACTGTTAAAATCACCAAGAACAACAAAAATTGGAAGAAAAGTTAAAGGATGTTGATAAAAGGTTAGAAGATATTGATGAAGAAACTAAAGAACAAACAGAAGCTAAAGCACCAGATACAGTGAGTACAGTATCTACTGCAAAATCAACTACTGGTTCTATGAAATCAATTCAGTCAAACGTTTCAAAGGGTTTCTCTAAGCTTTTTGGGGATAAGAATCTCAACAACTTTTTATCTAGGAAAAACGAGGAGTTAAAAAAGGTTTTCCTGAATTTAAAGAAAAACACTTTTGCCATAACGTGCTTGATGAAACTATAAAGTCTCTATTAAATAAAAATAGTGGAAAATTGAAAGTAAAGAATTACTTAAACTATTAGAAAATAATTTGAAACAATCCGCAAGGGAGATCTTAAAAGATAAGGTTAAAAATTAGACCCTGGAAAAAATAAAAAAATGCCCGTGCAAGAGTCAGCAGAAACTAGAATGAAACTTTTTTCAGATAAGATTCAAGAGTTACAACTGACATCAAGCATAAGAGATAAATTTTTATCTCCAGATCAGAAAATGTGTAGTCAAATTCCAGGAGAAAAAAATAAATACCGATTAACAGAAAAAGCTAAAAAAGAATACACACCTAATTCCTCGATGAGTCACACTAATACTGTAAGCGTACATTTATTGAATGCCCAGAGAGTAGCCTAAAGTAGACCCTTAGCATAAAGCACCAGCTCCTCTTTTGTTAAAGTGTAGGAGCTGTCTTCCCAATGTGCCTGAGCAACTCTAAGTTTTTACCTAAACTTTTTCCTGGCTGGTGACCTATATTTATCAAATCATTACCAGATAGAGGAAATTTTGGAATATTGAATGTATTAGCAAATGAAATGTATTTATCAACATTTTCTCCAGACTCAACACCAACAAATTTTTACTAAATCACAATATAATTCTCTACCAAATAAAGATATGTATTTTTTTGCTCTTTTTCTGAAAGTTCTGTTTTGATATCGTTGGATAGTAAAAATAGCAGCTTTTTCTTTGCTTGTTCGAAAGACGTAAAAACTTACTTATGTATTCTCCAAGACTTAGCCTGTCATTTTTTTTAGTGGTCCTAAGGAGTAACGCTAATTTTACTAGTGCATCAGTGCCCAAAAGAAGTGGCGAAGACAGAATTTCGCATTTTACTTCTTTTGGGATAATCTTTTGCAAAACATCAGATTCTTGCATGCTCTTAAGTGTTGGAAAAGGATCATTGCACTCCAGCAATTTAAGTATTTCATCTCTTATTCTCTCTCCAGAGAGGTTTTGGATCATATGCGAATGCTTTTTGCATACGCTTAGTATTTCATCACTCAAATCTCCGACACATATTTTTGCATGAAAACGAAATGCTCTTAAAATACGTAGATAGTCTTCTTTAATTCTATCTTCAGCGTTGCCTATAAGTTTAACCTTCGCGCTTTTAAGTCCTCTATACCACCAAAGTAGTCATATATATGGCCATGCTTATCTGCATACAGAGCATTAAATGTAAAGTCGCGCCTTGAAGCATCCGCTTGCCAATTATTGGTAAATTCTACTTTTGCATGCCTACCATCACATTTCACATCATGCCTTAGTGTTGTGATCTCAAAAGATTTTTGATTTAGAACCGCAGTGATAGTTCCATGTTTTAAGCCAGTTGGAATAGTTTTTATATTACGGAGTTTTAGCGCTTTAATCGTTTGATTGGGAAGCAAATTAGTAGCTAAATCGATGTCGTGGACATCACGCTGCAAAATTGAGTCTCTCACACATCCGCCGACAAGCCTAGCCTCACCACCAAGTTTCTCTATGGCATCGATAATTAAACTAGTCTCATGGTCAACTTGCATTTAGTTAGTATATGCTGCAGTTCATATTATATGAAATGCTTTGCAAAAGCCCTATATAAAAATATACAGGGCTAACATTTTACAGGTGTTGTTGTACTTGTTGTTGATGAAATGGTTCTGCCATCGATTCCGTACCACAGCTTAGTAAACTTGAAGGGTTTTGCTCTTCAGAGCGCTCTATGCGCTGCTTTATATCACTAACGCACTGCTCTACAACATCACAAATTTTTCCATCAGCATTTTTTGCCAATAACTCATCAAACCTCTTCTCAACCTCTGCTCTCTCAGAGATATCCTTTGAAAGGTTACAATACTCCAAAATTTCATCTAATTGAAGTTCTTTTGCTAATTGAAAGTCTTCTGCTCTTGAATTTCCTTAGTTATAACCCTAGCTCTAGAGTAATGGTTTCCACCCAAGTATATTACTTCCTTCTTCTTATTGCCCCATAATTCATCTTTCCTTACATACTCAGGATTTATCATGCTTGGGTCTGGTTTATATATTGTCATACCTTCCTGACCCTCAAAATATGCTTCGATTTCAGTATTAGATAAAGAAGCTAAAATAGGGATTTCACCGTGAAAAACAAAATACCCTTGTTTTTGTATTGCTTTGAGATAAGTCTGATAAAAGTCTTTTTGACCAATAACTGAATCTAATATTATGTCGTTATTAGTTATATATTCCTCTTTATATTTTTCTTTAGTAAGCGTGGTGTCAAATCTATGTGCACAAGACTCAAGCTCTTCCCCTACTCTATTATACAATGTTTCCTCATTTCTTTCTTTAGTAAATCTTCAATACTAAGTAAATCTCTTTGCTGCGCATTACGCTCATTATGTGCATTGGTAGCTTGCTTTATTACTTCATATATTTCATTACAAAATTTTTCATCTTCAGAAAACTTTTCTATAATGTTATTTTTTAAAGCTTTCGTTCTTTCAACACACTTTCATTTATTATATCGTCAACTTTTTTATTTATTTCCTCAATGAGCTCTTCATCTCTTTTGGTACATTAAGCACTTCCCCAGTGTTACTCAATAGATCTACAAGAATGTTCTCAAGTGTTGCTTAAGAGCATTTGGCATTTTCGGATCATTCATGATTTAAACTGATTTAAAAATTCGCGCCACTCTTTACGCATTGCTTGAGCTTTGTCAGTTTTGTATACACCAGAAACTATTTTCACCAAACACGGCATGGAAAAAGCAATTGCCATCTCCTGCAGTATCATACTTAACTACTTGACTGCTAGAAAGTTTTTGTTCCACATCACTAACGGACTGCCCTACAACATCACTAAGTTTACCTTCATAGAAATCGTCAGGGTAAGAATTACTATTTAAAAGAGTTATTTCTTGCCCAGAGCTCTTGAACCTTTTCGGACTTTCACACCGTGAAGACCACTTGATGATTTCCGTTTCCTAGGTACATTCATTTGCCCTAAGATCCTGGGCCTTTCTATTCCAACCTCAACATCATGAAAGTCACTTGGTAGTTTCCGTTTCTTAGCTGTAGTCATAGTTTTTTACCTTAATTTAAGCTATATACCAACAAGATTGTAACTAATTAAGTATAGCAGAAATTTTTAAATTATGCAATAGTTATAATTTTACATAGCAAATATGAGCTTTAACTGCGGTATAGTTGGGTTACCAAACATAGGAAAATCAACCTTATTTAATGCGCTTACAGAGTCAAGTGCAGCCGAAGCTGCAAATTATCCTTTTTGCACAATCGAGCCAAATATAGGCAAGATTTCGATAAAAGATCAACGTTTGAAACAAATCGCAGCAATTGCCGGTTCAGAGAAGGTAATCTACAACCAATTAGAAGTTGTAGATATTGCAGGTCTGGTAAAGGGTGCGAGCAAAGGCGAAGGGCTCGGGCAATAAATTTTTAAGCCATATCAGAGAAGTTGATGCCATCGTTCATCTGCTCAGGTGCTTTACGGATGACGATATCAGTCATGTACACAGTAAAATAGATCCAATATCAGATGCTGAAGTGGTAGAAATGGAATTAATCCTAGCTGATATTGATAGCATAGAAAAAAGGCTTCCTCAATTGGAAAAGAAAGCAAAGCAAGGTGATAAAGAGCTAAAGAGACAACTTGAATTAATGCAAGAGGTATTAGCTACTTAAAATTAGGTAAACCTTAAGCTTTGGAGAATTCGATGGAAAGATGAAGTCGCTTCAATTGTTGAAACAAAGCCGTTATGTACGTTTCAATGTGAAGATCCAATGTTAGAACTGGCATGAAGAGAATGGAGGAGAAAATTACAAAAGCAAATTATAAGCAAAAAACTCGGATATTGCAAATCTTGATAGTGCAATGAATTATCTAAAAAAGGTAGAGAGAAGTGAATTGTTGCAAGACGCAGGAAAAATGGAAGGAGGGAGAATGAAACGCCTCTCCACAACCAACACTAAACCCACAACGCAAATTTTATCCCCCCTCCCTCCTAACAAGCATTAGTGAATTATATATTTTTGTATATTCATCACGTTCTCTTTCAACTCCCTGCGCTTCGGAATCCTGCCCCACCCGGGAACAACACCAAGACCTTCCCTCCCCACCCTGGGCTCCACAGAGTCAAGTACACGGTTTTTATATAAGGCTTTTTCCTGGTAGATTAACATTGTTATAGTCCAATTAATAGCGTGGGGGGTCTATGTTTTGAAAACATTTAGAAAAATTTTATATGTCATACTAGTCGTTGTCGTATTGGAGCACCCTTATCTTGTGCCCGTAAAAGCAGCGTGAAGAAAAGAAAAGTGAATCCGTTCATGAATTTAAAAACGAGAAAATGTAGGTGAAGGAAGCAAGATAGCAAAAATCAAAAGAGAGTTCAAAAAAGCAAAAGTCGTTGCTAAACAACACAGAGGCGAGAGCACAAGATTAGACGGCACTACCGAAAAGAGGAAAAGCAACACAACGGGACAACGCTTCCGTGGTTGAAAAAAACTATAGTGAAGGTGAAAGGATGATAAAGCTTTTGCAAAGACAGCTAGAAGAAGCACAGACAAAATTTGACTCAAAAGTTACCAAATGTGGCCAATAAGAAGTTGAAATAAAGATTGAAACCCAGAACCGTGCCGTTAAGTGACTGATTTATTATTGATGATGGAATACAGTAACCCGCACAAAAACTACAAGCTGAGAGGAAGATTGATATAAAAGATAATGAACTTTCAAAAATGATGTGAGTAATTATTAGTATGGAAAAAAAGAAAAAGTAGAGAATCAGTTGAAGAAAAAAAAAGTGAAAAGAAACAAACACTAATTCAAGGACCGCACTAGAGGAAACCTATAATAAAAAGAGAGAAGAGCAAAGGAAAAGAAACAAATTTAAAAAAAAGGCAAAGCTAACAGAGAACAAACAAAAGAATGGGTTCATAACAGGATACAAAGCAAGTAATATATAAAACGACAATATGTAGTAGCAAAGAGCATCTTCCTACAACTGTATGTATGATGATTACAGTAAGCAATTTTTTATGTATTAAGAAAATAAATACCTGGATTAGAGGCATAATAGTAAGTAGAAAAACCAAGTGGGATAACAACTCAAGAGATACGAAGGTGAGAATAAAATTGGGTGATACTCTCTCATGTATTCAGGTAAACAAGGATAAGGTAGAACATGTGCGCTTATTATTACAAGGTGATATTTAGAGTAGTTAATTAATAATTTCAATCCAAGGTATAGCAATTGAAAAAAAGCGTCAATAAATAAATGACCGATGCCTCAAGATGACAATCTTTTGAGGATCGAAAAATAGACAATAAAGAAAGTCAGCAATGTATGATTGGGATGTGAAAACAGAAGAAATACAGGGCGATAAGCAAGGATGATTAGATTTGATATTAATTTTTAGTGGGTCATTATGGACGGAACGAAACAAATGATGAAAAAAATCAGATAGGATTTTAATGTCTGCGTGAGCAAAATACGTATCTTACAGTAACAAAGAATTTGCTGAATTTGGTGTGCAGTGCCACAAAGGGCGGCCAAGAAATTTTTAAGGAAAGGGTTTGGTTCTAACGTAAATGGAGCTAACTGTACCAACTGTACCTAAGAACTCGTTTTTGATGGAGGTAAGTCTGTCGTGCGATTTTTCTAACACCGTTTACGACGTGTTCTTTCATAATTGTTGCTGTAGTGGTGCTTAATTTGCAATGCTAATTAAGGCATTAAAATAAAAGGTAAAATTGAGGTTACAAAAATTTGTTCTGCAACCTTAACAGATATCGTATTTGATCAGTCTAATGGTAGTTCTGATATTTGACAGTTCCGATCTCAAAAAAGTAAGTTGCACAACCGTATTGTTTGCCTACTAATCTCGAATGGAAAATGAAAGTTATCCAACTATCAAACTCGAATGTTGGACACGGAAATTTAGGTGATAGTGAAATAAAACGATCCCAGTTGATGCAGAAAAAAACCTGGATAATGCAGTTTCTGATGGGATGGAGCATATTTTTTAAAAAATTAAAACAATTTTCTTCATTAAAAATTGCTAAATATATGGTGACAGAGGTTAAAAGAAGCGACTTTAAGTAGAAAGTCTCCGATTTGCTACCTTAATTCTCTATATAATGAATAGAACTTCGAAGAACTAAATTTAAGCAACACACAAATTTTCTAGTGAATGACAAATTCAAGTTTGTTCAATCTATACTAAATGGTTACAAGATAAAGCATAATATGTTTCGAAGCAAAATCTCCGGATGTCGATTTATCTAATATTGATTTTAGGTTAGTGAACGCATCAAGTTAATGTCTCTAATGTTGATTTCGTCACGTAAAGTTATATTACTAAAGTTGCGACTGAACATGACTGGCTCACATTTTTTGACTAGTCAATATTCACCTCTGCGAAGATAGGAAGATTCAGACCTTCTACAACGTCATGTAAAGATATAAAAATCAAAGACTTCAAGTTTAACAGTACGCTTTCACCCTAATTGACCAGGGCAATAGAAAATACATCTTTATTTATTAGCGGATAATCAAGCGGTCCCATTAAAAGTAACCAAATCAAAAGTTTTGATTGAAGCGATTTCAGATCTTCTGGGCGTACGCTAATGCCTGGAAAAATAGGTTCTTAGCAATTTGAGCCAATTCAACAATAGGAATTATGTCTTTTCACTCTTCAGCATATACAAAAGTGCAAGTTGCTGATGTCAAACAGGTTCAAATTTGATAATTCATTTTGATTGACAATCTAGGGCAGGAGAACTCCCAGGTTTCAGAAAATCATAACTTCAATTGAAAATTGCAAGAGAAAAAATCACAGGGTGAAAATTAAGGTAAATGATTCTTACTTTGACTTAAGGATAGGAATTTAGAAAAATGCGATTTTCTAAGTCAAATGAGTAGAGCAAAGTTGTAAACGGGAATGTGGAATAAGGCAAATCTTGAAAAAAACGATGTTGCGCGATGCCGTCTTTGATAAATCTTACTTATTGGCACCAACTTACAAATGCTATTAGAGGTTCAGAGATCTAAACTCTGATCCAAAAAGCGTGTCATGTTAAACAAGCAAAGAAACAATGACGTAAAAAGAAGGAGGCGTTTATTGGTTCATCTGCCCGCTTCTGGAGCTGGAAAAAAAAACTACAACTTCAGCAAAATTTATTGAGCAAATCAAACTAATTTAGTTAGGTCTAGTTTCTAGGGACTACGCGCAAAGCCTCGATCCGCCGAAAAGTAAATGGAAAAAAAGGGACTATTTTTTCGTTACCGAGAAAAAACTTTCACGAGTTATGCGAAGTGGTCAGATGCTTGAATACGCCAAAGTTTTTGAGAATTTTATGGTTACCAAGAGATTTTATAGAGCAAAACTTAAGCAGTGGAAATAAGCGTTTTACTAAGGCATAGATGGCAAGGAGCATTTCACTTATTCAAGCTCATGAGAAAAAAAAGTTGTGCGTGTTTTTATACTTCCCCCTTCAATGGAAGAGCTTAGGTTGCGTTTGCAAAAGCGTAAATAGTGATGATGCAAGCGGACAATAGAGCGCAGATTAGCCGAAGCTCAAAAAGAGATAAGCAAACGTGATAAAATCGATTATGTAATAATCAATGATGATATTGATAAAAGTGTAGAAAAGATAAGCTCCATACTAAATAAAGAAAGACTAAAAAATCAGAAGAAAAACCAAGCCTGGAAGACTGATAAAAACAGCAATTTGCAGCTATAGTTTCTTATCCTATTTTAGCCAGTAGCACGTTTTGCAGTTTAGCTATATTTATTATTTTTTAAGACAAAATGGTTAAAATAGTAGACAACTGTTCAAGTGAGGTTTAACTATGACGGCAAAACTTTCTACAGAAATTAATTTTCTGCCTTCTTACCTGCCTTTCTATCTGTATTTCAACTACCTATAGCTAAAAGTAACTTAGGTTTACCGAAATATGTTTTTATGGTTAATTATAGGTGATATCTTAAGGTGTCATTCCAGCGCTTGACGCTGGAATCCAGATCTTTTTAGACTGGATCCTATGGTCAAGCCATAGGATGACAGAAGCGGGCTTTGTTAGCTATATACAACGTTTGACTTAATTAAAAAAATTGAATCTTAGCTGACAACTTAAATAGCTTTAATATTGAGGTTTTAGTATGGGTATAGATATAACTGCACTAACTACTAATGCAAAAAAAATTAGATGAATGCATAGATAAAAATGAAAAGCAAGAGCGGGATAGAAAAGACGAGCAACTGCACTACACTATAGAGAAAAAGGTAAGAAAAGAAGAACACAAGCGTGAAAAACCAAGAGGTCAAGATGGAACCCTCAAGAAGTGTAAAAGGTTATTGAGAAAGATGCTAGTCCTGAAGTATTAACTAAATCAGAAGAATCACTTAGAGAACAAGAAAAATATTATAGGTACTATGTCCAGTGCTTCCTTCCAGTGCTAGATAAAGCAATAAAACGATCGAAAAAAAATATCAATGAAACCAAAAAAACGAGTGTAAAGCAAGTAATTTCAGAAATTACTGATAATAGCAAATATTGTTCTAATAGTATACCCACAACCAAAATGATCGTAGGAATAGTGAAGATAGTGAAGCAGAAAGTGGCTACGGTAGCGATGTTGAAGATGATCATAAAGTAGAAATAAGCAACGAAATAACAATAGCAATGCTCTATTACTAAAAGCGATCAAAAATGGAAATAACAGGAAATTTAAAAAATATCTAAAGATTGTACGGATATTAATAGTGTGAAAGGTGAAAAAGAAACAATATTTTACACCTTATCGTGTCGTTGGAAAAGAAACAGAAAAGCAAGTTTCTAGGTACCCTAATAAAAACGGTCACCGAGGAAGATTTAGCACAACTCATTAATAGTGAAAATCAGGAAGAACAAACACCTCTTCATCAGTTGCTTCAGCATATAAAAGAAAAGAATGAGGATCGATCATGTACAGATAGAAAATTTGAAAAAACAAATAGGTATAAAGCCTTAGAGTTATTTCTACAAAATGGTGCAGATATTACTGTGCAAGATAAAGATGGAAAAAAATGCTCTGCACTATATTGCTTCATTCAAAGGAGAACAAAAAGTTACATGTTTAGAGTTGATTTCAAATAAAGATGATGCTGTAAATACTACTAACAGGGAAGGATTAACACCTCTTCATCAGCTGCTTCAGCATATAAAAGGAAAGAATGAGGATCGATCATGTACAGATAGAAAATTTGAAAAAACTAAAAGGTATGAAACCCTAGAACTATTGCTAAAAAACGGTGCAGATATTACTGTGCAAGATAAAGATGAAAAAAAATGTTCTGCACTATATTGCTTCATTCAAAGGAGAACAAAAAGTTACATGTTTGGAATTGATTTTAGGTTAGTAAAAAATGGAACAATATCTAAAGATAACTTAGGTAAAGCTATAAATGCTAAGAATGGAGAAGGGAACACACCCCTAGAATTGGCATTTAAAGAAAAAAGCAGAAAAAAGAAAAGAAGTATCGAATACCTACCGCAAGGAACAATTTTGATACAGCAACTGCTTATGACAATACAACAAAATTTTTGTACAATGCTGCTAGAAATAGGCGCTGATCCCTGTTCTCTGGAGCTGAAAGATCCAAAATTCCATACTAAAAAGTACTATTTAACTTTACGAGATCTAAAAGATTATTCAGGGACTCCACAGAAAGCACAGGAGAAAGCTAAAGAACTAAAAGAGAAGCTTGAAGAAAAATACCACTGTAAAACTGCTTCAAAAAAAATGCAAGTCTGGCATTAAAGAAGCAGGTTCTGGTATAAAAAAAGGAGTATCTGCTGTAGCAGGATTCATAGATCCAGCAAAAAGGACCCGCGAACTGTTAGCAATCACGATAACGATTACTGTTATTGCAATGGTAACATTTTTGCTTTCTTTCAGGGTCAAATGGCAATTGGAGCAGCCATTCCTATCATAGCTGTTGCTGGAGTTATATGCCTTACTTTAACTTTAGGATTTAGTGGTATTAAGAAACTTTTTGAAAAATCAACCAACAAAGCACAGGACACATTTAACGACAAAAAACCGCTCTAATTCAACAACAGAGCAGAATCAAGCTTCGAAGAACCTTGTTAATAATGATCAACAGAATTTAAGAAATGAGACTAAAAATCAAGCAGTACAAGAGTCACCAAATCAACCAGAGCATACAGAAAACCCAGCTACTAAAATGAGCGATGTATCAATACTACGTCAATTCATGAATAAGCTAGATGGGTGACTAATAAACCCTCTTCTCTGGCGCTATGAAATCAATCTCACCGCTCAGAGTTTTTCAGCCACTTTTTTATAATCAATTTTTACGTTATTTGCCCTTTCTTTTCTTCAAGCCACGCTATAGTGTGCTTCATCCAGTTTTTGTCATCACGTTCAGGAAAGTCTTCACGAGCATGGGCACCTCTGCTCTCCTTTCGATTGGCTGCGCATTCCATGGTAATAACCGCTTGTGGGATCATGTTAGCAAGCTCCAGTGCTTCAACTAAATCACTGTTCCACATCATACTGCGATCCTCAAGTGAAATACAGGCATCATTTTTGCTACCTTTTTATAGCTTTTTTGCCTTCTTCTAAAACTTCAGCAACACGGAACACTGATGCGTACTTTTGCATAGTGTTCTGCATTTCGCTGCGTATTTTGCTACTTTGAGCTTCCCGGAAGCAAATCGCATTTTATTGAATCTATCTACTATCCAGTCTGTGCAGTCTGAATGCAATTTTTTATGTGGTGTACCGGATTTTAGCTTCTCTTTTGCTCTGAGCGCTGCAGCTCTACCAAAAACCACAAGATCAAGAAGCGAGTTAGAGCCAAGTCGATTTGCACCGTGCACAGAGACACACGCAGCTTCTCCAATTGCAAATAGTCCATCTACCACTTCTTCCTTACCTTGCTTCAGCGTGATCACTTCTCCATAATAATTGGTTGGAATGCCACCCATGTTATAGTGAACAGTCGGAATGACCGGTATTGGATCTTAGTGACATCAACTCCAGAAAAAGTTCTTGCGGTTTCGCTAATGCCCGCAATCTGAGTTTTATTACTTCCGGATCAAGATGCGCTATAGTTAAATACATGTAATCTTTTTTCGGTCCAACTCCCCTTCCCTCTCTAATTTCAATTGTTATTGCGCGACTTACCACATCACGGGAAGCTAATCTCTTGCTTTTGGTGCGTAACGTTCCATAAACTTTTCGCCCTGAAAGAATTAACGAGATATCCCCCTTCGCCACGGCACCCTTCTGTCATCAAGCACCCTGAGCCATATATTCCTGTTGGATGAAATTGTACAAATTCCATATCTTCAAGTGGTAATCCAGCCCTTACTACCATGCCGTTACCCATCACCTGTGCAGGTATGCGCACTTGTTGCAGAGAAATAAACACGTCCATATCCACCTGTTGCTAGCACCACCTATGCGCGCGAAATTTATGTAATGTACCGTCGCATAGCGACCAAGCAAGAACTCCGCAGCATGCTCCGGTTTCGCTATCCATAATTAAATCAATCACAAAGTATTCAACAAAAAATTCAGCGTTGAATTTAAGACACTGCTGATATAGAGTGTGAAGGATTGCGTGCCCAGTCTTGTCTGCTGCCGCACAAGTGCGTTGAGCTGATTTTCCTTTACCAAAGTGAGTTGTCATTCCACCAAAGGAACGCTGGTATATTTTGCCATCTTCTGTACGAGAAAAAGGTACGCCAAAATTTTCAAGTTCAATAACAGCTTTAGCAGCGTTTTTACACATATATTCTATTGCATCTTGATCACCAAGCCAGTCTGAACCTTTTATTGTGTCATATGCATGCCAGCGCCAATCGTCTTCACCGATATTACCTAAAGCTGCACTAATTCCGCCTTGTGCTGCAACTGTATGACTTCGTGTAGGGAAAATTTTAGAAATGCAGGCAACTGAAAAATTAGTTGCAGCCATCCCAAGCGTTGCTCTGAGCCCTGCTCCACCTGCACCTACTACTACCACATCATACTCATGTTCTATGATCTCATACGCTGACTTATCCATATTTACTTATTTTATCATTACAGGCTTATGATATCACAGAAGTAGAAAAAATCTATACAAGTTTTCTATAGCTATACCGCTGCGGTATCTCAGATCCCGCTAACACGTAACGGGATGACGAGATGCCACCGCGAACCGTCATACCGCGATTCATTCGCGGTATCCCTTAGCCGCTAACACGTAGCAGGATGACGAGCTTATCTTCATGCCGCCGCGAACCGTCATACCGTGATTCATTCGCGGTATCTCATCCGCTAACAAGAGATCCCGCTAACACGTAGCGGGATGACGGTTGTCAGCCAGTGTCCCTATGATGTCATCCCAGTGTCCCTATGATGTCATCCCAGTGTCCCTATGATGTCATGAAAGTAGCTGACACTGGGATCCAGATTCACCTTATGATAGTGTCATTCCAGTGCCTCCCTCCCCTGTCATCCCAGTGCTTGACACTGGGATCCAGGAAAGTTTGCTTGTGAGCAAGCAAAATAGCATAGAAAAACGTTTTCGATGAGATTATATGGAAAACTGGATCCCAGTGTCAAGCACTGGGATGACACCCTACTTAGCCGTCATACCGCGATTCATTCGCGGTATCTCATCCGCTAACAAGAGATCCCGCTAACACGTAGCGGGATAACGAGCTTATTGTCATGCCGCCGCGAACCGTCATACCGCCACGAACCGTCATACCGCGATTCATTCGCGGTATCTCTAGATCCCGCTAACAAGCAGCGGGAGACGATTGTCGTTTAGCTATAAATATTTAAGAAATTTACCAAATGAAAAAAAAGGCAAAAGAAGCCCTGGTCATTGTCTATTTTCAGTATCGGCGCTTTTTAGTCTTAAACACTGCAATTTAGCTGCTTTTAAGTGCAACTAACTTAAGCTATAAATGTTTAAGAAATTTACCAGCAGAAAAAAAAAGACAAAGAATCCCCGGAGTAGCTAGTTATTCCACTCTTTATTTTAAAATTTGACGTTGGGTGATGTCTTAAACGCTTTATAAGCGCTTTTCAGCTTATGTGGGTAAAAACCCAAAATTTTTATAAAGACATAGTATGCACATAGTGCAAAAATTAAACAATAGTACGCCAAATACAAGTCTTCAGACTCATGCGTCAACGTTAAACAAAATACCATAGAATTCAATAGGATAATCCCTAGAGAATTACTCATCTACAAAAAGCCAAATCGTGTTAATTCTGTTTAGATGTAAAAGATAAGCTAAATTTTTACAAGGAAAACATTTCAAGCAGCAAGACACCTTTGATTAAAAAAGAGCACCAAATTTATGGGGTGAGTAACTACAACTACTACAACTAAATCTTAATAGGGGAACAAGCACTATGAAAACGTCAAAACTGACATTAGTATGTGACATATATGAATTAACAAATAAAGATAGAAAAAATATTCAAAAGCTAGCAAGAGAAATAGAGGAGGGAAAGGTATTGCTGTAAGGTTCAGAAATGGAATATTCAAAAAGTCCAGCTATAACGCAAGCACGATTCTTTAGCAAAAATAACTTACAAATATCAGGGTAGAGAGGAAAACATTGTCACTACTACATTATGCTATAAGTCATAAAATAATCAAGCTGTAAAAGATCTTTTAGAAGAATCCAAAAAACAAAACTATTAAAGGAGGTTCTTAATGAAGAAATGACCACAAAACATTCAGATGACCGGGAAGAAACTCATACAATACTTACAGATGCTATATCACGTAGAGACAATGACATGATTAGAGCAGTGTTAAAGATCTCTGAGGAAATGGTATTTTGAAAGATATTCTAAAAAAGAGAATAATTAAAAACATTCAAATGGCAAGGAAATGACTTACACCCCATTCACCTATGCTGAAGCACGTAAAAATAGTGAGGCTGTAGAAGAAATCTTAAAATTCTCCGGAGAAACTTGTTAATAAGAGAGTAACCCAGCAGTCCACTGTTGTAACAGCCAAAACTACTACAGCTAGAAGTGAAAAAGTGCTTCAAGATACTATCGGTAATATCGAGACACCGGCTAACGCATGTGAAAATAGTAATAAAAGTAGTCTTGAAGAATCTATAGAACATGAATACCTTAAACCATGCGAAAATAGTAATGAAAGTAATACAATAGCTATAAAAGATATTGCTGCTTCAATAGAAAAGCTCTCTAATACTGGAGACCAACTGATATGCGAAAAAAATGAAACTGCCGTAACAGAAACTGACATACAAGAGATACCGTTGTTAATTTCCAACCCTTCATAATAAATATATAGCACAGAGAGAAATAGCAGATAAAAGGATAAAAAGACATAATAATATTGTCTGCATCTATGTTCCAATTAGTGCAATAGCAGTAGCGGCATATATAGGTTTAACAGCAACAACAATAAGCAGTGCAATCATTTTTGCAACAATAACAGGGGTATTTGCGCTTGTTATAGCATAATGATAAGTGAGATGAGCAAAAGATATATAGAAAAGGAATTTCAGAAAAAGATGTTTATGGAATTGGAGGAGTGTAGTTCTACTGTTAATGATGTCGAGATAGAACCAATTATGAGTAGATGCAGACAATGATATACGCCACATCTTTTTCTGAAGGTTTAAAACCAGATCCGCAACTTAAGGTGTCAGAGTGGGCAAATGAGTATCGAGTTTTAGCAGCAACTGCAACATCAGAGCCAGGAAAAATGGAGAACAGAGAGAACGCCATACCTTAAAGAAATCATGGACTCTCTATCACCCTCTCACCGATTGAAAAAGTAGTGTTTATGAAGGGGGCACAAATTGGAGGAACAGAAGATGGAAATAATGGATTGGCTATATTATCGATCAAACCCCTGGTCCAATGTTAGTAGTGCATGCCAACAGTTGAAATGGGAAAACGTTGGTCAAAAGGAAGATTTGCACCATTAATAGAGAGTACACCATGTTTAAAAAGTAAAGTAAAGACCCAAGATCAAGAGATTCAGGGAATACTGTACAAAGTAGGAATTTCCAGGTGGAATAGTAGTAATAACTGGAGCAAACAGCAGTGTAGGACTGAGATCTATGCCAGTAAAGTATCTCTTTCTTGATGAGATTGATGCGTATCCAGGAGATTCAGGAGGAGAAGGAGATCCAGTACTGCTTAGTATTGCTCGAACTAATACATTTGCACGGCGAAAGATTTTTTTAGTGTCAACACCAACGATTCATGGAATAAGCAGAATTGAGAAGGAATTTGAAGCAACAGATAAGAGATATTTTTTTGTACCATGTTCGTATTGTAATTATTACCAAATATTAAAATGGTCACAAATTAAATGGGAAGATAAAAATCCAAATACAGCACACTATATATGTATAGAATGTGGTGAAAAGATAGAAAATCATCAAAAGACAGAGATGCTAAACCGTGGAGAATGGAGGTCTACTAATCCAATAAAAGGTGAGAAAAAAGGATTTCATCTTTCAAGTCTTTATAGTCCAGTAGGCTGGTATAGCTGGACTCAAGCAGTAGAAGATTTTCTGCATGCAAAAGAAAGTGAACAATTACTAAAAGTTTGGATAAATACTACGCTTGGAGAAACCTGGGTAGACAAAGGAGAAGTACCAGACTGGAAACAATTATTTAACAGGAGAGAATTTTTTCCCGTAGGCACAGTACCTAGGAGAGAAGTGGTACTTACTGCAGGAGTAGATGTCCAAAAAGATCGGTTAGAAGTTGTAGCCTGGGGAAAAAGCCGTGAAAATTGGTCATAGACTACCGAGTTTGAAGGTGATACAGGAGGTGGAGAAGTATGGGGAAAGCTTTCAGAGTTACTCAATCATCATTTTTATCGGTGAAAATGGTCTTGAATACATGATAAGCATGATGGCAGTGATGCGGGTATGCAACGCAGAAGTGTACAATTGGGTAAGGAGTCATCAAGGCTCTGGAAGAGTAATGGCAGTAAAAGGTGTAAATAAAGCCCTAGTGCCACTTAGCAGCCCAAGTAGAGTAGATATAACAGTTGGCGGGCAAAAGCTAAAGAGAGGAATAAAGCTATGGCCAGTTGGAGTATCGATATTAAAGTCAGAGCTTTTTCAGCTACTTAATGTTTTAAAAACGGGGAAAAAGAGAAAGTGCCAGCAGGATATTGTCATTTTCCTGAGTATACACCTGAATATTTTAAGGCAGCTAACGGCAGAGCAATTAGTCAGTAAAGTAGTGAAAGGATATACCAAACAAGAGTGGCAAAAGGTAAGAGAGAGAAATGAAGTATTAGATTGCCGAATTTATGCAAGAGCTGCATCTATTGCGCTTGGAATTGATAGGTGGCAAGAAATAAATGGAATAGTTTAATGAAAAACCAGAAAGCAAAAAACCTAAAAAAGTGAGACAGAGCAGATGGTTGAATGAGAAGTAAAATGTACAATCAAGAATATTTAAGTCAAGTTGAACAAGCAATAAAGAAGCTTCAGAGTGGCGAAAGAGGGTATCAATTGCATATGGTGACCATGTTGTGAGATATGCTGAAGTTCAGATAAATGATTTGCTCAGCCTCAGACAACGCAATCAAAGGTGAACTAAAGATGCTGGAATGAAACCGAAGAGAAAGATTGTTTTTTCAACGAGTAAGGGATCATATAATGATAAAAATCGTTGAAAGGAAAACCGTATGACAAAAATTATAGCAAAAAGAATCATATACAGAATTTTAGAGAAGTTGAAAAGAACAGATTGCTACTAGTCGTTATAAAAGCAGCACTAGCAGTAAATAGCAAGCTATTGTGCTTTAACCACCATATTGGTACAGAGATCTTAAAGCGGCACAAAAGAACATGGTTGGGGAGCGACGATCGTTGATCAACTCAGTTGTGATTTAAGAGATGCTTTTCCTGATATGAAAGGGTTTAGCATTCAAAATTTTAAAATATATGAGAAGGTTTGCGGAAGAATATAGCGAAAATGAAATTGGTCAACAAGCTGTGACCAATTACCTTGGGGACACATATTGTAATAATGTACGGAAAATAAAAATAAAGAAGAAAGATTTTGGTATATTAAAAAGTCATGTGAGCACGGCTGGTCTCGTATATCTTGTCTATGCCAATTGAGACCAAATTTGTATAAACGTGAAGGTAAGCAATAACAACTTTAGATAAGCTTATATCACCTCATCAGATTTAGCACAGCAAACTCTCAAAATCCTTATGTATTTGATTTTTTTAAGCCTTGGTAAAAAGCGCATGAAAGGAGATAGAAAAAAGCCTTGTAGCGATCATAGAGACGTTTCCTTTTAGAGCTTGGTTGAAGGGTTTGCATTTTTAGGAAGGCAGTACCATTTACGGGTTTGGAACAGAGATTTCTATTGGATTTAGTTTTTTACCACATTAGCTCCGTGCTATATGTAATTTGAGTTAAAGGCAGGTAAATTAGACCAGAATATACTGGAAGAGATGAATTTTTACCTTTCAGCAGTTGATGTTTAGATTGGTAAGCAACCAGGTGATAATCAATCAATTGTGTCTTAGTCCTCTACCGCTCTAAAGTTGGTGTTATAGCCGAGTACGCATTACGTGACATAACAAGCCGATAGGGCGCATAGCAGAATATCGAATAACCGAAATCTACCAGAGAATATAAAGACAGCCTTGCCAACCATAGAGGAATTAGAAGCTGAGTTATCAAAAATTTCAGATAAAGAAAAGTAATGCTACTCAAATCATTCAAACAACTATTTAACAACCAAAGATCAAAAGCTCAGCATGGGATGCAGCAGGCTCAGGAAGAAGATTTTTTCACTTTCAACCAGAGTTAGGAAGTAAAACAATTTGCTGTCTCAAAGTCCTTGAAACTTTACGTAGTCGATCACGTGACATGGTGAGAAAAAAAAATCCATATGCAGCAAATATCATTGATACAATAGTAAGTAACTCTATTGGAACAGGAATAAAACCACAATCAAAAGCAAGAGATGGAGAATTTCGAAAGAAAACACAGTACAAGAATTATGGCTAAGATGGACAGATGAAGCAGGACAGTAGCGGAGTAAGTGATTTTTATGGATTATACAAGCTCTAGTATGGCAGAAGTATGATAGAGGAGGAGAATGTTTTGTACGTTTAAGAACGAGAAAGCTGGAAGATAGACTTTCTGTACCATTACAACTTCAAGTACTTGAATCAGAGCATTTAGATAATAAAACAAATCAAACTTTAGCAAATGGTAATGTAATAAGAAACGGGATTGAGTTCAATAGACTTGGGCAAAGAGAGGCATACTACTTATTTAGAGAACACCATGCGAAGGCTCGTTTGGTGAATCAGTGAGAGTGCCGGCAAATGATGTTTACATATTTATAGACCACTAAGACCTGGGCAAATTAGAGGAGGCCTTGGCTTTCTAATATACTGCTAAAGCTCTATGAACTTGATCATACGATGATGCAGAGGTGCTGGTGAGAAAGAAAACTGCAGCATGTTTGCAGGGTTTATCACCAGGCTTGATCCTGAAGCAAATATTTTAGGAGAGGTGAAAGTAATGAGCAAGGAGTAGCACTATCTGGATTAGAACCTGGGAACAATGCGCTTTTAGACCCAGGAGAAGACATAAAATTTTCAGAGCCTCGGATGTTGGAGGAAGTTATGAAGCATTCATGAGACAGCAGCTAAGGGCATAGCAATAGGCAGCAGGGATACATATGAGCACCTAACAGGAGATTTAACAGATTTTAATTATTCATCAATTAGAGCGGGATTAATAGAGTTTTCGTCGTCGATGTGCTATGCTGCACACCAATTATAGTCTATTCCATTTTTGCAGACCAGTTGGAGTAGATGGCTAGAATTAGCAGTTACTTTGTGGAAAAAACTTTCTACAACAGATAACTCAATATTTAAAGATGTAAAATGGATACCACGGCGCTGTTTGTGTGGTGGTGATTGGGTAGATCCACTGAAAGATCAGCAAGCACAGCAAATGGCAGTAAGGAATGGCTTCAAAAGTCGAGCAGAAGTAGTATCAGAAATGGGTTACTATGTAGAAGAAATTGATCAAGAAATTGCTGAAGATCAAAGACGTGCAAGTGAACTGGATTAAGTTTTTTTGATTCGGACGTTACTATCAAGAGGTGAGATGAAACAACACCATGGCTAAACAGATGTGTGATGGTTGAACCCAAGGAGTTTTGAATTACTGTCACTACACAGCAGGAAAAGAGCCTAACTTAAAAATATAAACATGCAGCAAGAAATAGTGGAAAGAGGAATAATACCGATACATGGAATCTTGACCAAAAAAGTCAGAAACTTTTGATGATATGTTGGGAATGACTTCCTTATATCAAATAGAATCACAAATTCCACAAGCAATAGAAGATAGTGATATAGGAGACAATCTGTGGGAGATTATAGACAGTCCTGGCTTTCGGAGAAGTAAATGGTATTTTTGAACCTTGCTGATTTTATCTACAGTGCAAGAGGACAAAAAGAGGATAATAGCGATAGTAAATGATGATGCATACTCTGCTGCGTACGCCAATAGCTTCTAGCGCTGAGAAGGTTTTGTGAGCAGAACTTCAGGAGTAGGAAGCATAGGAGTAATAGCAAGTCATATAGATCAAAGTGGATTTGATGAAAAACAAGGAATAAAATATACGACAGTATTTGCAGGAAGTAGAAAAAATGATTTGAATCCACATGAGCCAATAACATCTGAAAGTTTGAAAAGCTTACAAAAGAAGTAGACCGACTATATGAAATGTTTGTGCAGCTGATAGCAAGAACAGAGGTCTTTCAATTGAAAAGACTTCGATCAACAGAGGGAGGGCTATATTTTGGCGAGAGAGCAATAGAAATAGGTCTTGCAGATGGAATGACAATTCTTTCAATCTATTATAAAAACAGGAGTATTACTATGAATGACACAACTACAAATGACCTAGAAGGGAAAACTGACAATTTAACTAAGTATCGTACTGAATTCTTGAATTAATTTACGGTTATGTAATCTATCACGAATGCCAGAGAAAATAGGAGAATTTATTGAGCACGGCGTAAGTATTGAGCAAGCAAGGGAAGTTTTTAATGGAGTTATGCAGAGCGAACGAAGAAGACAGAAATACTAAGTGCAATACCACCGGATTCATCAGAAGATTTGATGGTGGAAGAGTAGCAAAAGTCTGCGCAATCAGGCGTTAAAAGTATTTTTATAACCGCCGTATATAGCTTGATAAAAGCGGCGGTAAGCAATTAAGGAGAAACATTTATGAGTTGTATAACTGAGCAAAATAATCTAGGTGACATATTAAAGTATGAGGCATCACGTCTATATTCAGAGACCAATAATAACAGTAGCTAAAGGTCAAAATATCAAACTTGGTGCAGTAGTTGCCAAAAAGACGGACGATGGTTTTATTAGGTACTTAATTCCCCGCTGAACAGATGGCAACACAAATAGCGATAGGTGTGATACAAGCGATGTAAATAACAAGATGGAGATACTAAAGCAATAATAATTACTCGTATTGCCCTCTCTGCGGATCATGCAGTTGTATGGCCAGCAAATATCACTGAAGAGCAGAAAGCTGCAGCAATCAAGCAACTTGAAGAACGAGGGATCATTATCCGCAAAGGGGTTATGTAAATAATAAGAACCTAAAGGGAAAAGAAAAATGCAAAATCCATTTACAAATCCAGCATTTAGTATGACGGCACTAAACAATGCGATGAATATATTGCCGATAAATTATGGACGGGTTGAAATTTAAATTTATTTCCAAGTAGGTCAGTAAGATTTAGACATATTACCATAGAAGAGCAAAACGGAGTATTAAGTTTATTACCAACGCAAGTTCCAGGAGCACCAGCAACAGTAGGAAAAGAGGAAAAAGAAAGGTAAGAACATTTACTATTCCACATATTCCACATGATGATGTAGTGCTGCAAGAGGACTCCAAGTACAGGGAATAAGAGCATTTGGATCAGAAAGTGAACTTAAAGCGCTGGCAGATGTAATAACTGATCATTTGCAGCTAATGAGAAATAAACATGCAATAACGTTGGAGCATTGCGTATGGGAGCGCTGAAAGGAATAATTTAGATGCTGACGGGTCAGAATTATAAATCTGTACAACGAATTTGAAATCACACCAAAAGTAGTAAATTTTGCCCTAGGACAGCAACAACTGATGTAAAGCGTAGTGTCTGGAAGTATTGAGGCATATTGAGGATAACTTAAGTGGTGAATATATGACTGGAATTCATGCCTTGGTAAGCCCCTGAGTTTTTCGATGCATTAACCTCTCACGTAAAGTAAAAGAAGCATATGAAAGATGGCAAGAATGGAGCCGCACTAAGGAATGATATGAGGTCAGGGTTTACGTTCTGTGGAAATAACGTTTGAGGAATATAGAGGGCAAGCAACTGATCCTGAAGGAACCGTGAGAAGATTTATTGAGAGAGATACAGGGCACTGTTTTCTACTAGGAACAGCAAGTACATTTACGACATATTTTGGCACCAGCAGATTTTAATGAGACGGTAAACACAAAAACTAGGACAGCCACTATATGCAAAACAAGAACCAAGGAGATTTGATAGAGGAACTGATTTACATACGCAGTCGAATCCATTGCCAAATGTGCCATCGTCCCGGCAGTTTGGTAAAAATTAGTTCTAGTTGATGAATATAGGAAAATATTGGAAGATTGTTTTGAGCATTTAGGAGTGGAAGCCACATATGTAATAAAAATAAGGAGGGTATTCGTAAAATAAAAGTGCTAATTAAACGTCCTGACACTACGTACTCTCTAGGTGCAGATGGAGCATAACTCAGCAAACTGCTTCTATAGAAATACGTGATCAGGACGTACTTCCTTTAGCATAGGTGATTATATCAAGATTGAAAAAAGGTTCTACAAGATTTTTGAACCACCATGAAGATTCTTCAGGTAAAATATTGAAATTGAGGCAATAGAAAGTGTTTGATATTAAACTAGTAACAATATAATGAAATAATCTCCAATATTGAAAGAAAAGAGCAGAAAATAAAACTGGCAGCTATAAAAGTGCTGAACAAAACAGCAATATGGCTAAAATCAAAAGCAGCTAAGGAAATTAGTGAGGAAAAGAAGACAAAAT
>NW_027270036.1:15837-48405 GCF_030848805.1 Temnothorax longispinosus | reverse complement strand
CAAGGGTACCGCCGAGGGAGGGGTGTCCGCGTTCTACGCCGAGGGTGGTCCGGGGGGAGGGGGGTCGTCACTTTATCGGCGCGGGGTATTACAAAGGCGATGGGCGCCGTTCGGCTGCTGGAATTTTATCGGCGGCGCGCCGCGGGAGGATGGGGGTCCGCGTCCAACGGCCACGTCGGTCCGCGTGACGTCACACGGCTCGCCCGCGTCTCGTTCGCGTTGTCTTTCCCTCAGCGCGGTCTCTCTCTCGCTCCCGTTCCTTTGTCTCTCCCCCGTTCGCGCGCGTCTTTTCGTTGGCGTTCTCTTTTCCTCGCGCGGATTTAACTTAATAATTATTATTATTTAAAATATTATTATTTATTATATTAATAATAGTGAAGAAAGCGGAAAAATAAATAATAAATGATATATAGAATTAAGCATAAAAAATATTTATTCATAAAACTTTAAAAAATTTTTAAAAAATTACCACACCTCTTCCTCTTCAACGTCAAACTCATTTTGCATATCGAATAATCTTCGTAATTGGAAGATATCTTCATCTCCTAAAACGTCCCAGATTTCCTCGTTATATTCGGAATCCACTCTTCTAAACCAGCGTACCAAACGCTGACGATGAATATTGATAAATCCCCGAATTCGGATTTCATCGAAATATATAAAACGCTAAAAAAGAATTTAAAAAAATTTAAAAAAAGTTTAAAAAATTTAAAAAAAATTAAAATCTGTGAAAAAATATTAAACACACCTGTCTGTGAGGGATCCGAACCCTCACCATATTATAAAGGCGGACCTCGCGCACCGGCACGTTGTCGACCCATATCCACTGTAACGCGTTAACAGAGAATGGTTAATTTTTTAAAAAATATATAATATACAATTATGTATTGTTGCGTGCATGCCGCCCGGTATGCTTTTTCAAAAAAATGTTACGACAGTGAGTCCGTGACTCTCTCAGACACTTATTCACACTCGCGCACTCACGAAAATAACGACGATTTAAACGATCGTCGTGACGAACTGCACGCTTCAGCTTGGAGTTCGAAAAGCATACCGGGCGACACGCACGCAACGGTATTAAGTATACATACTCCTACTGCGGGGTATTCGATTACTATGCATTGTTCGATTACGTGATATCTTTGTTCCATTTCATCTCGTTCCTCTTCTTCTCGGTCTATTTCTTATTCTTACACAGTGCGAGTCTACTTGCGCTTGCGAACGTTTTCACACTACTGACTTAACTGACTGCAGAGGACTGAACCAGAGCTCAGAAAAGTAATTAAGATAAAATATATCTAGCATTACAATAGCGAGAAAGGATTCGTTGGAGCATCAACACCACATAGGCGAGCGTCGCCGGAGCATGGCTTCATAGTTTACGATATATGATATACCTTAAATTTCAATCGAATGGTTCGAGTTGAACGTCGCATATACGGCTCGAATGGAAATGCGTGTGAAGAAATTAAGTCGTGATTTATATTTTAAAAATACATTTTTTTTATTCTTCTTCTTTTACATATTTTTTGTTTTTTTACGTACTACGGTAGCGCACTAAAAAATAAAGCTGCGAGCTCACAATCGACGAGCTGATGTTTATCGAAGGCATCGCTATCGCGTATTACATTCAATACTTGCGTAGGATTCGTTACAGTAGACGCGATTTTGGAGAATTGCGTGAACTTGACATCGACCGTTTCGACAATTCTATTCAATCGATGGAACATCGCGTCGATGCACGGATCAAGATCGAGCATACGGTGTAACGTCGATTCGATCATCGTTAAGCGTACGTTTAAAGACTCGAGACGTACGAGTTTGACACCGTTAATCGTACAAATTCTCAATGTTAGCGGTCCAATGCTTATAAAATCACACGTATCTTTAGAGGATCGAATGAAATTCAGAATGTTCCGTCGTTGTTCGTAGAATCCCTTCCACGTTTCGAGGGACAGTATCAATTCCGTTCCTCGATGATCTCCTACGGCGATCTCCACGTAACTCGGTGGACCCACGTTAACGCCAACTTCAAGGAATTTGTATCCGGTAGCCGTCAACGCGTATCGTCTGCTGAGTATTCGAACCGCGCGACGCTTCAACGAAATGCTGTAGAAAATAATGAAATTAGTAATAAAAAAATAATACAATTTATAATTTGCAATTTAAAAAAATATAAAGCTTTATAATTTTAAGAAAAAAACGAAAAAACTTACTTGTTACACTTGTTCTCGTACGATGGAGTTTCATCATCATCATCGTGAATCGGTACGTAATAATTCATACGTCTACTGCCACTGCTGTTACCGCCGTTGCTTCCTTCAACGGAATACATTCTTTCTCTCGGATATGAGAAGTGAACACCGTTCGCACAAGCAGTCGATACGAGACTAGTTGTATAAAATTAATCGAATATACGCGGCAACTTCCAAAACTATGATGAAGGAAGGTGAAATTAATGTTTCTGGAACGCCCAATCAGCGCTCTGAAATTTAGGAGAGGGGACTAAGGTAGGAAGTTTTTTTTTTTTAAGATGTATCCCCCCTCTCCCTAACCCTTCCGCATGACATCAACCGTGAAACATGTTCAGACATGTTCGCTGATACCCCCCCTCGAAGCTATCGAGTTAGAATTCGTCACGTACACCTACTTATTCTTTAATTTTGTATACTATCGACTAATGAGGGAAAGGAAATAAAACATTGTAAAATTTACACATACATACATATAAAATTTATTTTTTAAAAAAATGACAATTTTTTCTGGCGTTTCGACCACCAGTTAAATATTTTAATACATTTTGCAACGCGCAATTCTTAACGTGTTTTCCACATCGCATAGTATTGGTAGCATCTAGAATATTTCTCGAGACACGTTGTAGTGCCAAACGTCAGCGGCTCTCCAACAATCCAACGATCGGGCAGAGGCAATCGTTGGTTGCCAGAATTGCGCGACTCGAGGGTGTGAAGTTGCGATTGGAAAGACAATTTATCCATAACGGTGGTGATTATGCGAACGCCGGTACCAGTGGCGACACGCGCGCGACAGAACTCGTATGGCGAGAAATCGACGCCGGGTTCGAAACGCGTATAATGACCGGTGCGGTAATTAATACAGACCATATAGAACCGCGACAGTTTTTGGAAGACGCCTGCAACGTCGTGTGCAAGCGAGTGCGAGACATTATAAAAACACATAATTGTGTCAAAGCGAACACCGCGTTCAACGGGGAGTTTGTGGCGGGTGATAAACGTGCCAATAAGAGTATATGTACAAATAACATAGAACTCTGTGGTACATCGCACTTGCGCGAATGGTACGAGCTACACGTTATCGAGCCCACATTAGCGAAACTCTATATCATCGAGGGACAGAAGACTTCAAACGTTCTCCCGATACGGCTTACCGACCGCACGAGTGATAAAAAAATATGTGAATCTGCTGTACGTGCAGGACCCATGAGACAACAATGTTGGACATTTTGCATGGATTAAGGATCTATCCCGTCTCGTGAGCTCACAATTGAGCACGCACCATAGTCGGAAGTACATTTGCGATCGGTAAGTACCTCTACTTCTTTTAAAAATATATATCATTTTATGTTTTTTTGTAAAAAAAATGTATAATATATATGTTTCTTTCTGTAGATGTCTGCACTATTTTTTTACACAAGCATGAAATTGGAAGCCCACACCGTGGACTGCCGAGAGGTAAACAAATGCGCAATCCGACTACCGAGCGAGAACAACAAGTGGCTCAGCTTCAAGAACCACAGCAGGAAAGAGCGACTTCCCTTCGTGGTGTACGCCGATCTGGAGTGCGTGCTGCAGAAGACACAACCGGATACGGAACACGCGTCATACGCCTACCAACATCATCGAGTATGTAGTATAGCATACTACGTACAGTGCTTGTACGACGAAACGTTATCGACGTATCGATTTCGTTGCGATAACGACTGTGTCGCGTGGTTCGTCGAGGAACTCAAAGGATTGGCGCATCGCGTAAAGAACATCCTGTCCGACATTGTATGCATGAAAGATTTAACGCGAGACGAGTGGGAGACATTTCACAGCGCGACGAAATGTCATATATGCGAACAACAATTCGCGCCTGATGATAATAAAGTGCGCGATCATTGCCACCTGACCGGGCGGTACAGAGGTCCAGCACACTCGATGTGCAATCTGAATTATAAGGATTCTCACTTCATCCCAGTAATATTTCACAATCTGTCGGGCTATAACGCGCACTTTATTATCAAGGAGATAGCTGCCGCGTTCGAAGGCTCAATCGATGTACTGCCTATAACAAAGGAAAAATACATCTCATTTATTAAACACGTGAAAGACACCGTGGAAAATTTTGAACGTATAATTTTTAATTTATCATTATCTAGGAAGGATGCCAATTTTGCGAGACTCGCGCTCAGAAATGTGTACGAGTCGATGAATCTTAATTTTATATCGCTTCGCGAATCAGTCGACCCACAGTCGTGCATAAGATAAAAAATGCACGAAGTGTACACTATTAGCGAGACGAAATTCGCTCTGAATCCGTACGACGATAAGCGATATATTGTGCCGGATTCGACCGATACGTTGCCATGGGGACAATACCGAATATAACGTAATGTATATAATGTATGTATGTATGTATGTATGTATGTATGTATGTATGTATATATCTATGTAAAAGTCCGACATAACCGCCCGGCCTCTCTCCGGAGGCTGGGGGTATCCTATGAGGATTTCCCCGGGTAAAAAATGTATGTAGTATACATTTATGTGATATAACTGCTGCAAGAGATTCTGTAAGATTGTGATAATATATACGTGAAAATATTGATAATTTTTCACTTCACATTGTAAACGGGGTGAAGATATATATTCTTATACAAAAATTAAATGCAATGTAAATTATAAAAAATCATTTATTCAATGAAAACAGTTTATAATACAATATTGCCTGTTAATATCTCCCTAAGCATTTTATTCCTAAGGTATGGCATATCATTCTGCGTGAATGTAATTTCTTTACATGCACAGACATACTCGGCGAACATGCACGAAAAACACGCCACAATCGCTACCATTCATCTGTTGCGGAATGTTCTTTGCGGACTGACATTTCCAGTCACTCATATCATAAGGTTGCTTCTTTTTGTCAAGACTTTCATCTTGTAAATAAGTTTTAACACAGCCAGACATTTTGAATTATTGCTACCCATACTGTCGTAATAAACAATCGTCTTATCGCGAAAATCTATTATTGCCATACACCAGTGAACGTCCAAATGTACAGGCACAACCACAAGATCCTGCGCAAATATGTCCACCTTCCTAGTCCATCGCTTTAGCGACGAGTGACCACCCGACAGAATTTTGGGTTAAAAAACGTGTTCATCGCGTGCACTTTCGGATACGCGTCGGAAGATGTTCCTCTGGCGATTAGCAGGTTCATATAAAATTTATCACTTCGTCGTTTAACCAATTTAAGTCGACCAGCGTGTGAAGATCCCTTTGCGTGAGCCTCAGACCGAAGCCTTCCACCACCACCACCACTACCACCTCCATACTGTGGTGGAAACCTTGCCAAAAAAAAAGTATAATGTTATAAATTTTTGCTTTCACAAAAAAGTATGTAACAATACACTCTATTATTTTTTATAATATAAACATTTTCCACATGTTGTTTTTTAACGTGCGATTGAATCGCTCGACGACCGACGCCTTCATCACCGAAAACGTGGAATAATGAATGATACCGTGTTTTCTCACGAGACGTTGCACGTCGGTGTTGTAAAATTCCTTCCCCATGTCGGTTTGTAGATTACTAGGGCACCTCCCGCTATCTCGAATTATCTCGGCGATAGCGTCAGCTGTCTCGCTGCCACCTTTACCCTTGAGCAGCACGGCCCAGGCGTACTTGCTCAACACATCGATGACGGTGAATATGTAGTGGTAGCCTCCGTTGAAACGCGAGTACGGACGCATCTCGACGATATCAGCTTGCCACAGGTCGTCGTACCCTCGCACTATGACGTGTCTGCGGGGAAAATTTCTTCTCGCCGGTGCGTGCAATTTGTCCACCAACCGTCGCTTTTCGATATTATTATCCACATCGGTCGATTTTAACGGTCTCATGATCGGTTAGCGTTTCGTTGGCTGTTCGTAGTCGTCGTTCTTCAGCTGTACGTAGCCGTTTCTGTTTATGTTTCTGCGTCGTTCATCACTGTTTCTGAACCGCTCAGAAACGATTTCGAGCCGTTCCTGAACCGTTCGACGGCTTGCATAATTGTCTTTTACTTGACTGAAAACTCTTATGCCAAGATATTGCTTCTGGCACCGTCACTTTTCCGAGCGTTACATCGGCTCAAGATAATTCAATATTATCCAAGTTTTGGTACGCTGTTTTCGATATATGTAAATCTTTCGCGCCGATATCTTACTTCCTTTAATCTGTCTAGCCAATATTATTATTTTTCTTACTTACCAACACATCGTGATATTTTTTAAGTATTAAATAAAAATAAATGGATCATGAGTGATGATTTTCCTTCTTAGAAACTTTTTTTACAATTCAAAATACATAACATTTGAAAATTACAAAGAAATCGGCATAGAGCTAATGCATTTGGGGGGGCAAGGGGGGGCTTAAAATATCTGTAAAAATGCAGAAAGTTCAATAATATTAAACTGCAAAAGGAAAAATTAAACAAAGTATATGGGGGCTTATATCTGTTCTCCCTCTCAATCTCCTTGCTCGCTCTCCTTCTCTCTCTCTCTCTCCCTCTCTCTCTTCCTCTCTCTCTCTTGAACTCTTTTTTCTTTTCTTCTTTATATCTCCTATGAATATTCTTTTCTTTCTCTCTATTTATATTGTTTAGATCAGAATACTAATAAAAAGCAGAGATAATATAGAAATAGTATCTATCAAAATCATCACTTAAAAAAAGACGGAATTGTAACAAACACATTTCAGTTAAAATTATATTTACCTAAGTACCAAATTATTATTATGAAAAGCAGATTTGTAACAATATATAATTCAGTTAAAATTTTGCAATTCAGAGAGATAATAATCAAACTAATCATCGAGATAATAATCAAAGCAATCATCATTATAAAAAATAAATCATTACCTTTAAAACCAAAGGAATGGAAAAATAGAAACAGGGAACATGAACAAATTTTTATAACGGGAACAGAAAATAGGTTTTAATATTTTTTGTGTAAATTAAATATCTGTAAAAAAGACAGAAAGTCAATAAGATATTAAACTGAAAAGGAAATTAAACAAAGATATATGAAGAGATGAAAAGACATCAACGTATAAATTTGATTTTAAAATACATACTTTTCTTTGTCTTTCTCTCTTTCTTTCTCCTTTCTCTCTCTCTTTCTCTCAAAGCTCTTTCTCTCTCTCCTTCTCTCTCTCTCTTTCCCTCTCTCTCTCCCTCTCTCTCTCTTTCTCTCTTTTTCTTTTTCTTTCTTATCTCCTGTGAATATTCTTTCTTTTCTCTCCTTTCTTGCGTTTCCTCTTTTCTTCGTTTTTTCTTGCGATTTGTCTTTGATCGATGACATATAATATGTGAAGGTAGCAACTTATCCTATACATAATCTATGATATAAACATATTTCATTTAGAACTGATTGACCGCGAGCGATTAATGACGTCATTTTATTTATGAAATTTCATGTTTCATATACAATTCTTTAAATTCGGTCGATTATTTCCCAAAAAATTAAAAGAATTAAAAAAAAATCGGTTTCCATAAAATCGGTAACGAAAAACTATATACTTTATGGCACTCCCCGGGAAATTCTACCCCTATTTCATGTACTCTGGTTAAAAATTCGAACAGAAAAATTAAAAAAATAAAAAAAAAAAATCGGTTTCCAGAAAAAATCGGTAACGAAAAACTATATACTTTATGGCACTCCCGGGAAATTCTCCCCTATTTCATGTACCCTTGGCAAAAATTCGGACCACTAACGAATAAGTAGTTTGCGGTCAGACAGACAGACAGACGACGGTACTTATATATATAGATGATATTCTTTATATTATTCTCCATTGTGTGATAATGATTACAACATGAAAAAATCTAACTTTCTAGCGGCTCAAAAACCATTGGTAAGCAGACCGAAAAACGTTGATTGTCTTAAAAAAAACTTGCCAAGTTGGAGAAGCAAGTGATTGATCTGACATAATTATTTGGAAAGTCTGTAGCTGTTGTAGCTTGTAAATCTGTGCGGAGTTGCTCCTCACAGATTTGTAGTTGCGTGAAGAACAGCAACAAATGTGGTCTGTCATGTAAATGTGACAATGAAATTATGTCAGATCAATCACTTGCTTCTCCAACTTGGCAAGGGCTCGCGCCCGCTACGCGGCGCATCGTCAGTATCTTTTCGCGTAAGTAAGATTCGACATCGACCTCTATATCTAGGGCAGCAATGTGATAATGAAATTATGTCAGATCAATCACTTGCTTCTCCAACTTGGCAAGTTTTCGAAACGTGATTGTCTTAAAATAAAACTTGCCAAGTTGGAGAAGCAAGTGATTGATCTGACATAATTTCATTGTCACATTGCTGCCCTAGATATAGAGGTCGATGTCGAATCTTACTTACGCGAAAAGATACTGGACCGATGCGCCGCGTAGCGGGCGCGAGCCCTTGCCAAGTTGGAGAAGCAAGTGATTGATCTGACATAATTTCATTGTCACATTACATGACAGACCACATTTGTTGCTGTTCTTCACGCAACTACAAATCTGTGAGGAGCAACTCCGCACAGATTTACAGCTACAACAGCTACAGACTTTCCAAATAATTATGTCAGATCAATCACTTGCTTCTCCAACTTGGCAAGTTTATTTTTAAGACAATCAACGTTTTCGGTCTGCTTACCAATGGTTTTTGAGCCGCTAGAAAGTTAGATTTCTCATGTTGTAATCATTATCACACAATGGAGAATAATATAAAGAATATACGTAGATATGAGTATAAGCCCCCCCCCTCCCCCCCTCTATGCCGATTTCTTTGTAATTTTCAAATGTATGTATTTTGAATTGTAAAAAAAAGTTTCTAAGAAGGAAAATCATCACTCATGATCCATTTATTTTTATTTAATACTTAAAAAATATCACGATGTGTTGGTAAGTAAGAAAAATAATAATATTGGCTAGACAGATTAAAGGAAGTAAGATATCGGCGCGAAAGATTACATATATCGAAAACAGCGTACCAAAACTTGGATAATATTGAATTATCTTGAGCCGATGTGTAACGCTCGGGAAGGTGACGGTGCCAGAAGCAATATCTTGGCATAAGAGTTTTCAGTCAAGTAAAAGACAATTATGCAAGCCGTCGAACGGTTCAGGAACGGCTCGAAATCGTTTCTGAGCGGTTCAGAAACAGTGATGAACGACGCAGAAACAGAAACAGAAACGGCTACGTACAGCTGAAGAACGACGACTACGAACAGCCAACGAAACGCTAACCGAACATGAGACCGTTAAAATCGACCGATGTGGATAATAATATCGAAAAGCGACGGTTGGTGGACAAATTGCACGCACCGGCGAGAAGAAATTTTCCCCGCAGACACGTCATAGTGCGAGGGTACGACGACCTGTGGCAAGTGATATCGTCGAGATGCGTCCGTACTCGCGTTTCAACGGAGGCTACCACTACATATTCACCGTCATCGATGTGTTGAGCAAGTACGCCTGGGCCGTGCCGCTCAAGGGTAAAGGTGGCAGCGAGACAGCTGACGCTATCGCCGAGATAATTCGAGGATAGCGGGAGGTGCCCTAGTAATCTACAAACCGACATGGGGAAGGAATTTTACAACACCGACGTGCAACGTCTCGTGAGAAAACACGGTATCATTCATTATTCCACGTTTTCGGTGATGAAGGCGTCGGTCGTCGAGCGATTCAATCGCACGTTAAAAAAACATGTGGAAAAGTTATATTATTAAAAAAATAATAGGTGTATTGTTACATGTGGAAAAATTTATAACATTATACTTTTTTTTTGGCAAGGTTTCCACCACAGTATGGAGGTGGTAGTGGTGGTGGTGGTGGAAGGCTTCGGTCTGAGGCTCACGCATAAGGGATATTCACACGCTGGTCGACTTAAATTGGTTTTTAAACGACGAAGTGATAAAATTTTATATGAAACTGTAATCGCCAGAGGAACATCTTCCGACGCGTATCCGAAAGTGCACGCGAGAACACGTTTTTAACCCAAAATTTCTGTAGGGTGGTCACTCGTCGCTAAACGAGGACTAGGAAGGTGGACATATTTGCGCAGGATCTTGTGGGTGTGCCTTGTACATTTGGACGTTCACAGGGTGTTCTGGCAAATAATAGATTTTCGCGATAAGACGATTGTTATTACGACATTTATGGGTAGCAATAATTCAAAATGTCTGGCTGTGTTAAACTTATTTACAAGATGAAAGTCTTGACAAAAAGAAGCAACCTTATGATATGAGTGACTGGAAATGGTCAGTCCGCAAGAACATTCCGCAACAGATGAATGGTAAGCAAAGATTTGGCGTGTTTTTCGTGCATGTTCGCCGAGTATGTCGGTGCATGTAAAGAAATTAACATTCACGCAGAAATGATATGCCATACCTTAGGAATAAAATGCTTAGGGAGATATTAACAGGCAATATTGTATAATAAAACTGTTTCATTGAATAAATGATTATTATAATTTATCATTGCATTTATATTTGTGTAAAAGAATATATATCTTCACCCCGTTTACAATGTGAAGTGAAAAATTATCAAAATTTTACCGTATATATATTGTCACAATCTTACAGAATCTCTTGCAAGCAGTTATATCACATAAATGTATACTACTACATGTTTTTACCGGGGAAATCCTCATAGGATACCCCAGACTCCGTCGAGAGCAGGGCGGCGTTATGTCGGACCTTACATAGAGATATAATAATACATACATACATACATACATACATTACATACAGTTATACATTACGTATATTCGGTATTGTCCCATGGCAACGTATCGGTCGATCCGGCACAATATATCGCTTAGTCCGTACGGATTCAGAGCAAGTTTCGTTCGCTAATAGTGTACACTTGTGCATTTTTGATCTTATGCACGGACTGTGGGTTCGACTGATTCGCGACGAAAGCGATCGATAAAATTAAGATTCATCGACTCGTACACATTTCTGAGCGCGAGTCTCGCAAAATTGGCATCCTTCCTAGTTAAGATGATAAAGTAAAAAAGTATACGTTCAAAAATTGTCCACGGTGGTCTTCACGTGTTAATAAATGAGATGTATTTTTTCCTTGTTATAGGCAGTACATCGAGGAGCCTTCGAACGCGGCAAGCTATCTCCTTGATAATAAGTGCGCGTCAAAGCCGACAGAGTGTGCAATATTACTGGGATGAAGTGAGAATACTTTATAATCCAGATTGCACGTCGAGTTTGCTGGACCTTCTGTACCAGCACGGTCAGGTGGCAATGATCGCGCGCTTTTATCATCAGGCGCGGAATTGTTGTTCGCTAGATATGACATTTCGTCGCGCTGTGAAATGTCTCCCACTCGTCTCGCGTAAACTTTCATGCATACAATGCGGACAGGATGTCTTTACGCGATCGCCAATCCTTTGAGTTCCTCGACGACCACGCGACACAGTCGTTATCGAGTCGAAATCGATACGTCGATAACGTTGTCGGTCGTACAAGCACTGTACGTCGTATGCTATACTACATACCCGAATGATGTTGATGGCGTATGACGCGTGTTCTGTATCCGGTTGGTCTTCTGCAGCACGCACTCCAGATCGGAGTACACCACGAAGGGAAGTCGCTCGTTCCTGCTGTGGTTCTTGAAGCTGAGCCACTTGTTGTTCTCGCTCGGTAGTCGGATTGCGCATTGTTTACCTCTCGGCAGTCCACGGTGTGGGCTTCCAAATTTCATGCTTGTGTTAAATAAAATAGGCAGACCAATCTACAGAAAAGAAACCTATATATATTACATTTGTTTACAAAAAAAATCAAAATGATATATATTTTTAAAGAAGAGAGGTACTACAGATCAAATGTCTTCGGACTGTATGGTGCCGTGTAAATGTGAGCTCACGAGACGGGATTAATCCTTAATCCAGCAAAAGTCCAACAATTGTTGTCTCAGGGGCCTGCACGTACAGCCGATCACATCTTTTTTTATATCGTGGTCGGTAAGCTCGTATCGGGAGAACGTTGAGTATTATGTCCTCGATGATATAGTAGTTTCGCTAATTTGGGATCGATAACGTGTAGCTCGTACCATTCGCGCAGTGCTGGAGTACCACAGAGTCTATGGTTGTATTTGCTACATATATCTATGGGCAAGTTATCACCCGCCACAAATCCCGTTGAACGCGGTGTTGCTTTGAACAATTATGTGTTGATAGTCTCGCCTCGCTTGCACAAGACGTTGCAGGCGTTTCCAAAACCTGTCGCGGTTTAGATATGGTCTGTATAATTACCGCACCGGTTTCATTATACGCGTTTCGAACCGGCGTCGATTTCTTGCCAAGGTTCTGTGCGCGCGGGTCGCCACTGTAACGGGAGTTAGCATAATCCCCACCGCTATGGATAAATTGTTTTCCACTCCGGCAACTTCACACCTCGAGTCGCGCAAATTTCTGGCAAACAACGATTGCCTCTGCGCCGATCGTTGGATTGTGGGAGAGCCGCTGACGTGTGGCACTACAAAGTGTCCGAGAAAGATTCTAGAGCACAAAACTAGCGATGGGAAAAAAACACGTTAAGAATGCGCGTTGCAAAATGTATAAATTATTTAATGGTGGTCGAAACGCCAGAAAGAAGTGTAATCTTTGTAAAAAATAAATTTTGATGTAGTATGTGTAAATTTACAATGTTTTTATTCCTTTCCCCCCATTAGTCGATAGTATACAAAATTAAAGAATAAAGTCAGGTATACGTGACGAATTCATAAAACTCGATAGCTTCGAGGGGGGGTATCAGGTTCAGGCGAACCATGTCTGAACAGTTCACGGTGATGTCATGCGGAAGGGCTAGGGGGAGGGGGTATCCCGCTAATTAAAAAAAAAAAAACGTCCCTACTTAGTCCCTCCTCAAGGTTAAGAGCGTGATGGGACGTTCCAGACGCATTAATTCCCCCTCCTTCCATCAAGTTTGGAAGTTGCCGCGTAATATTCGATTAATTTTATACGAATAGTCTCGTACGACTGCTGTGCGAAACGGTGTTCAACTTTCATTATCCGAGAGAAAGAATGTATTCCGTTGAAGGATGCGCAACGGCGGTAACAGCAGTGGCAGTAACACGTAGAATTATTTACGTACCGATTTCACGATGATGATGATGAGATGAAACTCCACGTACTGGAGAACAAGTGTTGTAACAAGTAATTTTTTTCGTTTTTTCTTTAAAATTATAAAGCTTATATTTTTTAAAGTGCAAATTATTAAAGTGGATGATTTTTTTATTACTAATTCTTAGTTTACAGCATTTCGTTTGAAGCGTCGCTCGTGCTCGCGCGTTTTCGAATACTCAGCAGACGATATGCGTTGCGGCTACGGGATACAAATTTCCTTGAGTTTTGAAGGTGGGCGGTAACGTGGGTCCACCGAGGTTACGGGAGATCGCCGTAGGAGATCATCGGGGAACGGAATTGATACTGTCCCCTCGAAACGTGGAACGGGATTTACGAACAAACGACGGAAACATTATGAATTCATTCGCATCTCTAAAGCTACGTGTGATGTATAGCATTGGACCGCTAACATGAGAATTGTAAGGCATTACGGTGTCAAAATCGTACGTCTCGGCTTGTAAACGTCGCTAACGATGATCGAATCGACGTTCCACGTATGTCGATCTTGATCCGTGCATCGACGCGATGTTCCACGATTGAATTAGAATTGTCGAACAAACGGTCGATGTCAAGTTCACGCAATCTCAAAAAGCGCGCTTACTGTAAACGAATCCTACGCCAAGTATTGAATGTATACGCGATAGCGATGATGCGATAAACAGCAGCTCGTCGATTGTGAGCATCGCAGCTGATTTTTAGTGCGCTACAGTGAGTACGTAAAAAAACAAAAAAAGATGTGAAGAAGAAGGAAATAAAAAAAATGTAATAAAAATTTTTTTTTAATATAAATCACGAAACTTAATTTCTCACAGCATTTCCATTCGAGGCCGCCGTATATGCGACGTTTCAAACCGAAACCATTCGATTGACATAAGGTATATTCAGATCTCGTGTAAACATGAAGCATGTCCGGTCGCCCGCCGCTGTGGTGTGATAGGCTCCAACGATACTTTTCTCGCTTTGTTAATGCTAGATATATTATCTAATTACTTTTCTGAGAACTCTGGGTCAGTCCTCGGCAGTAGTTGTTTGACCGGGGCGCAAGCGCAAGTAGACTCGAACTGTGTAAAACAAAATAAGAAAGGACCGAGAAGAAGGAGGAACGAGATGAAATGGAACGAAGACTATAACGTAATGAACAATGCATAGTAATCGAATACCCCGCAGTAGGAGTATGTATACGAATACCGTTGCGTGCGTGTCGCCGGTATGCTTTCGACGCCAAGCTGAAGCGTGAAGTCGTCAGACGATCTTTAAATAGTCGTTATTTTCGGTCGAGTGCCGCGAGGGGGAACTACGTGTCTGAGAGTCACGGAAGCACTGGTCGTCACATTTTTTTGAAAAAGCATAGGGCGGCAGCACGCAACAATCATAATTGTATTTAGATATTTTTTCAAAAATTAACCATTCTCTGTTAACGCGTTACAGTGGATATGGGTCGACAACGGTGACACGGTGAGCGATGTCCGCCTTTATAATATGGTGAGGGTTGCGGATCCATCACAGACGGTGTGTTTAATAGTTTTTTCAAAATTGTAATTTTTTAAAAGTTTTTATTAAACTTTTTTAAATTTTTTGAAATTATTTTTAGCGTTTTTATATTCGATGAAATCCGAATTCGGGGATTTATCAATATTCACCGTCAGGTTTGGGTACGCTGTTTAGAAGAGTGGATTCCGACTTATAACGAGGAAATTGGGACGTTTTAGGAGGGAAGATATCTTCCAATTCGAAGATTATCGATATGCAAAATGAGTTGACGTTGAAGAGGAATAGGCTGGTATTTAAAAATTTTTTAAATTTTTTATGAAAAAGATGTTTTAGCTGAATTCTTAATCATTATTATTTCCTTGTCGCTTCTTCACCTTATTGAAGTATCGAATTATTAAGAATATAATAATAAAAATTGGTAAATAAAATAAGTATAAGTTAAATCCGCCGAGAAAAAGAAAACGCCAACGAAAAGAGCGCGCGCGAACGGGGGAGAGAAAAAGGAACGGACGAGAGAGAGACCGCGCTGAGGGAAAGACAACGGAACGAGACGAGAGAGAGACGGATGGAAGTTTAAAGCGGACAGTAAACCGGAAGGGGCCGGTTGGAGCGGAACAACATCTCCGACACGTGAGCGAGCCGATTAAATGACAGCAGCAGAAGCGGCGCCCATCGCCTTGTAATCCCCGCGCCGATAAAGTGCGACCCCACTCCCCAGCGACCAACCTCGGGTAGAACGCGGCCACCCCTCCCTCCGGCGGTACCCTGTCAAACACGTATGTTATTACCATTAATAAAAGGTCCCGACATGCTCGCCGACCACCCCCCGCCCGCGGGACCACCCGCGCCATCGAGCCCACCCCTCCCCGCGGAACCCCGCCCTCGAGGCCTCCACACCCCTCCCCGCGGACCTCCTCTCCCCGCTCCCCCCCTTGGACCGCGGTATGTGCTCGGCTTTTTTTGTCTTAAACTCACCGCGGCCCCCCCGCGGAAAATAGAGAGGAAAAGAGCGAAGCAGAAAGAGGAACAAAGCGGAAAAATATAGAGCGATCAAGAGGAAATAGAGAGGCAATAGAGAGGAAAAAGCAGGAGACGGGTGAAGTAATAAAGGGAGTAATCAAGGTGACGTAATAACAGATAAAAGGGCGATCCTACTAACAACACGTATCATAAAAACAATGAGAAATAAGATACAAAAATACATAACCCAATAGGTAAGATACACACATACTTAAAAAACAAATAGTAAGACAACCACCCTACAACTCAACCCCCGCCTCAGCAGAGCTCCAGGCTCGAACCGGCTTCGATATACACACTACTGCACGAAAAGCCAATTTGCGACAAGTGAGAGATATTAAGTCATTATTAAAATCTCAAACAGGGACAGGCGTGAAACGGGAATTATACACCAACTTCTCCGATCACTTCGGCTATTGTCGTGATCAATCACTGGTTACAAAAGTATGCTCTTTTTTGAAATAGTTATGTTCTGAAAAAATGTTAAGAAATTATATAACATAAGTGTTAAATAAACATCAAAATGAATAATATTAATAAAACAATTATTATTTTACTTACTGCTGATGTTCTAAGGTACCATTTAAAAACGGAATCATTCTGTGTTTATACTTTCATCCCCTTTTTATATTTTTTGTTTTTGATTGCGTACCTCATGTTTTAATCGCAGGCACTTTTCGGTGTCCTAATAGTCCTTATGCTTTTGAATAAGATTTCCAATTTCACTGAAGTGTGTAATTTCTTGTCAGGGGAATGTATGTAATGACCAAAGCATCGAGAACGACACGTTGTCATCTGGTGTCCATGGTGTGAGAGATTCTGGAAATACAATATTAAAATATTTATTAATTTATAATTGTCTCTAAAGATTTACATATAATATTTAATTGAATTTATAAAATATTTAAAGATTTATATAGAGTAAGTAACGAGAAGTTTCGAATTCAAAACATACATGTATTGTAGATTAGTCATCCAGAACAAAAAGTCCTCTATCATTTTGCGAACCACGCAAATTTCTGAGTTATTAATTAAGAAACCTCTATACATGACAATTTTTAATAATTAATAATTAATAATTCAAATTTTGCGTGGTTTGCAAAATGGTAAGGGCTGTTTTTGTTCAGTATGACCAAATCTATATGTATATTTTTGATTCGAAACTTTTTGTCATACACCTTGTATATGTGCAATAGTATATGTGTATAATCATTATGTCAAAATTGTATATATGTGTATTATAATTTCAAAATAATTTTTTACTTACTCTTATTTCTTTGTTGAGAATCCTTCAGTTTACGATTCTGATTCATTTTTCTCTTTAATTTACCACATTTTGATCATTTCCATATTATCATCTAAGTAACTAATATCCGACGACGTATCAGGTTCATCAACATCTTCATCTACATCTACATCGACAGAAATTTATGAATCTATGACAGGTATTGATAGTTCGATGTTATATTAAGACTCTTATTTCATCTTCAGATGCTGTAAGAGCCGTTTTATTGGCTACATAGCATTTTGAAGATAAACTTAAGACCTCTTTAAATATAAGATTGAATTACGAATGTGGTCTTCTATATCGAAGAATCTATATAACCTCAGATTCTAAATTAGATCCACCAATTGATCATTAAAGTAAAGTATGAATAAAAATTTTAATTTAATTCATTTGTAAAAGAATAAAGTACCTTGTTGAAAATCCCGGATGGTTCTTCTAGATGCAATTTTGTTGAAAATCCCGGATGGTTCTCCCTCATTAATTTCGCCATCGAAAGTTTTCGTGGTAGTCTTCGTTGTATTTTCTATATCTGAGAGTCCAGAGTCAGAATCATTACTGTCCACTTTCATCCATATCAACTCCTTGTGCTGCTTCAAGATATTGAGATATTTCTAAGATTTCTTTTTCTATAACAGGTTGTCTGTAGTGAGATAAATGAATTTTATCGGCATGGCCCATAAAGTTTGCAAGCGTTGAAATCTCATTTTCTGATAGATTATAATGAATACATGTTGTTGCTATATGCTTCCATAATTGAGTTCCACGAAGAGTATCTGGATTTTCTGCGCCACTTTCTACTGCGTATTGCTGTATAAGTCACACGCTAAAAGATATTTATGATTATCTTTTTTAAGCGAAGGAAGACCAAATAGATACGGATTCTTTGAAGAAACTTTCGCAGCCTTTCTATGCTTTAAAATCATTTCAATGCAGTCTCTTAATTCTGCTGTTAGTAAGACTGGTACCGTTCGTCCAAGTTTACCTCTTAAGGTGAATCGTACATATTTTTTGGCAATTTCTTTGGCACGTGGTGAAAGCGCTTTATACATATCGTTTGTTTTAAAATTAATTCCTTGATAAGTTTTATAATCTTCGATTAGCGTCCTTTGTATCTCTCCAGCTCTACGACGATTGAAGACTTGTATTGAAATCAATGTTGCTTTTGTAAGTGAAAGCCATGCATCATAGGAAAACTTTTCTTCCAAGGAATTATAAGTTGTTTCACGTTCTTGTTTTAGAAAGTTATGGAGCTTAATAATATCTGCCTTAGAAGGCAACGTAATTTTTTTACGTCTCAAATTTCTACTCATTGTTTCTGATATTGTTTTTGATACGCGTGTATTAAATCTTCGGTAATACCTTCGAGAAATCTTCGGTACGTAATTTCCTTTCTCCGTCTTCGTTTCTAATGCGTCGATTGATCAAAATTTTGCCCATTTTTTTTATCAAACCTCCAAGTGCAGAAGCCAGTGATGGAGTTTTATAAAATTTTGCACACAAAGATAAACCGGCTAGACTATTGATTGCTTCAATGCAAGCAATGCTGTATCGGGGAAAATAAATGGAAGCAAAATCCGTAATATTAGAATTTTTACATTTCAATTCTAGAAGTAGGCGACCCATCCTTCTCATTTTTTGTCTAATCATCGCATCATTGTGTTCAGATGTTTTATATTTTTCGCACTGTTGATTACCGAATGCGATTACTAACTCATCGTAACGAATAGCCTTTACTATATCGTCTTCTCGTAAAATTGGGAAAACTCGTCTTCTTAGATCATTGCTTGCCTCATTATGTATACGTCCTACTACTTGTCTTCCTAAAACCGATATCGATCTAGTATCTTTACTTTTAATCGTAATGCATCTCCGATAGTGATGTCTGCTTGTAACTTTTAGAATGACAACTTTACATTTTGGACATACGACATAATCAGAAGGTGTTCTGTTGTATTCTTTTTTTAAACGTCTCTCTACCAGTAGTTCACCATCATTTACTGCACAATCGACATTAAAATAGAAATCTCCACGTCTATGTATCGTTTCTAGGATCTTTCTTCGTTCATCCGTCCCTTTGGTATATTTTTAAACTTTGTACTTCTAATTCATTAGCATGTACTCTTTCAAGATGACGAGCTATTTGCTCTGAAACGTTTTGCAATACATGCAGAAATGCTTCTTGTTTCCCGCACCAACTGATGTAACAAACAATTCAGTGTCATCCCTGGCACATTTACCAGATACGTTTAGTGACATTGATATTTCTAATCCACTAGAAGTATTTGCTGAGTTGTTAGTTTCTTTAGTAACAGAATTTGTTGCCTGATCTATCACAGGTTGAACATAACTTTCATCAGATGAAGTGTTTGATGGTACGTAAGACGGATCCGTATCATGAATATTTTTTGAAATGTTGTCTTGCACAGTTTCATTATTAAGGCAAGCTAGGAAGAGAAAAAAAACGTTGAATATCACAAAAATTATAGACTGATTGCGATATATAAGAAACTATGTGGTCAGTTTTATCCATACAGTTAAGGAAATGTTGGACCTTGATTATAACTGTTTTCGTAGTTTATTATTTGTTTTTAATTGATTGTATAAAGTGGCAAATGCTTTTACAATGTGAAGGTACACTAACTAATGGAAGACTGTCCAATGTTACTCAACAAAAGAGTTTCATGTAACATTGGGTGGTTTTCCATTCATTAGCGTTTGTACTTTCACACTGTAAAAGTATTTGCTATTCTATGCAATAAAAAATAAAGAGTAAACTACGAAATGCTTATGTATTTAATTATTAATTTACATAAGCATTTTAATTACATTAAATGGTGATTTATAAATAAGTTATTATTTTTTATATTAAAGCAACAAAGAGTAAATATTGCAAAACTACATTTTCTATAATTCTCCGTTCTTGTATAATTTACTTGCACTTTAATGTAACAAAAAGAGAGGACAATGATAGATTTATTTTTGATAAAACCGATGTTTCTGATTTATATAATAATGGATTTTTACTTTAGGTCAGTCATATTAGACATCAAACCTTCCAATTAATCTTCCTAGGTTGCAACCACAATGAATCGCTTTGATATGAGATGCTATAAGTGGGATTTATTTTGCTTCGAAAATTTAACGTAGAATGAAAAGATATATTAAACAATATTATCAACAAAAACACGATTTTTTTTATTTTTCCCTCAAATATCTCGAAAACTAAGTAAGATAAGATAACTAACTATACATACCTTTTTTGTAGAGCGTAAAATTATCTACAATAATGATCTGAACAACATTTATCGTCAGTCAGTCGTTTAGCTTGCACGCGTTGTCAAAGTCCGAGACTCGAATCCCGAAAATCCTCGATTTTTTTTTATGTTACGTCGGTGATTTTTGTCATTTAAAACGGAATAAAAAATCACACATCATCTGAGAACTACAAGGAATACTTTTCATGGTGCAACTGATTTTTAGACCTTTTTTCTTTAGTTTTGTAGCTATGTAAGCAAAAAATTTTGATTTTTTTGGAATTGTTTTAGTACGTAACGTAGACGTAACATAAAAAAAAAATCGAGGATTTTCGGGATTCGAGTCTCGGACTTTGACAACGCGTGCAAGCTAAACGACTGACTTGACGATAAATATTGTTCAGATCATCATTGTAGATAATTTTACGCTCTACAAAAAAGGTACGTATAGTTACCCTATCTTGCTTAGTTTTTCGAGATATTTGAGAACATAAAAAAATCGTTTTTTTTTTGTTAATAATATTGTTAATAACTTTTTATTGCGCGTTAATTTTGCGAAGCAATATAAATCCCACGTACAGCACCTTAAATCAAAGCGATTCATAGTGGTTACAACCTGGGAAGATTAATCGGAAGGTTAACCCACTAAATTAGTCTAATAAGACTGGCCTACTTCCTTCTTTTCATATAAAAAGTCTACTTTTACAAAAATATGTTAATAAAGAAATATTTAAGAATTGCAAAGAATCTAAAAAAAGCGTGTAAATTAGAAACTTGCACATTGCTTCTTTATCATTAGTTAGCAAGGAATGCTGATCTTCAGAGCCAGATTTTTTTAATTAAAGCAACATAAAATATTATGGCTTCCTCACAGAGGAAGCTTAATGAGCGAAAGAAAATGTTGAAATAGCAATGTCAAATCTTTTGTATCTTAAACTTGCGCATTGCTTTCCTCAAACATTTCCTTTCACTCATTAAGCTTCCTTTATGAGAAAGTCAATCATTATATATTAATAATTAGCTATAAAACCAGCTTTCTCTGTAGAGCAGCTTTGTGAGCAAAATAAAATAATGAGGAAACAATATGCAATTTCCAATTTGTACACTTTATTATTTACATATGTCATATATATACATTGTGTATATGTATGCTAGATGAATAAGATTTTTTTATTAAAAAGGTTATAAAAAATATATTTTCCTATGAGTAGTTGTCCTGTTCGTTTGGCAAAAGGCAAGACACATTTTTAATAATTTTAGGCTAATATATGTACCAGAGTGGCAATATTTTTGGGCCAAAAATTTGATTTTAAGTCTCACCTCTTAAATTCTACGAACTCTCAAATGAAAACCCTTGAAGAGCAGGCGCTGTAGCTTAATATTTAAACTGAGTAATTAATGCAATCTTTGGCATAAAATCGTCTATAGCAAATATAATATAATTTAATAAATTTAACTATTTTTTAACCATCCACGGCTTATAATCTTGTTTTGTAAGTAAATATATCAAACGCCACTTTAGAAAAACATTCTATCATCTTCAAATTAAAGCCTCTCTAAAGTTATATGATATTGCTTAAAAATTAATGGTCGCTAATTGCTTTAAAATATGCTATTTATTAAATAGTGCACTTAATTTTTTCTCTACATTAAATCCTTTTATTTATTTGGAAAATAAATTATATTATCCAATTATAAAATTAAGTATAGTGCAGATTCTAATGTAATTTTCTACGCGGCCAATGTCTACCATTACAAATGTTCATCAATCACCTTTATTATTTGGAAATAAATAACGAAACTTCCTGTGGGAAAACGTATTAATTTAATAATATATTGATATAAAATTTTCCAAGTATGTACGTTACAGTAGCAGGAATATAACTAGCAATATTTTCGTGCCATTAGAATTTTAATGCGCATTTTTATAGAGAGACTTTAGTTTGAAGATGATAGAATGCTATTTCTAAAGTGGTGTTTAATATATTACTTACAAAAACAACCGATTATAGCACGTGGATGGTTTAAAAAATAGTTAAATTTATTAAATTAATTTATATTGCTATAGACGATCTTTATGCCAAAGATTGCATTAATTAGTCATATTTACATTTTTTGTTTCATGTGTTGTACCTCAAAACTGATAGCCAGATTACTTAATAAGTTAACTAAAAAGAGATTTTTAGCAGTAAAAATAAGTGAAAAATGCAGTTTCTTATCATTTTTTCGCGACAAACATTTAAGTTACAAACTTGAGCAACCTCTAAAATCTTACGCTACAGCGCTGCTCTTCAAGGGTCTTCATTGAGAGTTCGATGAAATTTAAGAGGTGGACTTAAAATAAAATTTTTGGCCCAAAAATATTGCCACCCTAATATGTACTATAAGAATATGGAGTAGGAATAAGTTGATCAGTTAAAAAATCTCTTCTTAAAAGGAGATGTGAAGTTTATTGTTGTCGCTTTTCCGCGATGCGATTAGTTCTCTTGCATGCGCTTCCTCATTTGCAGCTGTCATTGTTATATTTTGCACAGTTGTGTGTCTCAAGGAGTTAAATAAACGTAATAGTCCTGTAGCATAATGTTAAAGCTAATAGCGCGCGATGGAGCGAAGCGTCGGATGGTTAGTGGGGGAACGGCCGGTTGGGCCCCTCCTATGCAGTCGTAGGAGTCGCAGCCTGCTTCTCGGTCTGAATATACTCGAGTCTTGAATGTGTTATGTAATCTGTTATGCCTTCATAGCCTCACACAGAGACCTGGAAATTTGAAGAAATTTGAGAAGGTAGAGGAGGTAATGAGAGTTATGTATGCAGTGATACTTGTGTTTATTTGTTGAAGCACGCAGCTAAAGTTATAAAGATTAGAATCTACAACAAAATTAAATAAACAATGTTTTTATTACTTCTTACCGAAAAAGAAAATTGATCCGATTCGCCTCGGTCTATCCTATTAATGCAATACCACATTATGTGAAAGAACTCACTTTCGTTCATATTGACGCAATCTAATTTGGGCCTATTGTAATTGCATCTCCACAACATCTTGTGACATACAGTTCAAAGATTCATTCTGCTCATTGATGGACGAATTTAAACAGGAATTATTTTTGATTCCTCGTTAAGAAAACCTGTGGAACAAAATAGAATATAATCTACGTTCTCAAAACATTACGTAATATTATTTTTAAGCAGTTTTATTAAAAAAACCAACAATTCTAATTCATAGATGTTTTTAATATATATATAAACTGCAGAGTCGAAGATAACTATCAGTACTAAACAGAAATATATCCGTTTCTTCGTTTAACTATTTACGTCGAGTCATTACTAATCGCTTCAAATTCAATTTATATAAATGTGTTTACATCGTTAGAGCTTACTCACTTCGTTCATACTACCGCAATCTAATTTGCACTCTTCGAATCATCTTGTGACATACAGTTCAGAGATGCATCCTTTCACCAATGGAAGAATTTAAACAGGAGTTATTTTTCGATTCCTCGTTAAGAGAACCTGTGGAACAAATAGAATATAATCTATACCCGTGTGGGAAATGGCGTTAGGGGCTGGATTAAGGCCCCTGTTAATTTTCACTACTTTGTTGGGCCCAATGTGGAAGCCGAATAAGAACCGTTTAAGGCCGGACACGCTTTTCACTGAGGGCCCTTAGAGGCTAAATTAATCAGGGCCTTGATAATTGCCTTATGAACACCCCAAAAAAAAAAATATTCTTCGTTTTTTGGGCTCCCGCTTGATTAGAGGATTTTCCTCTGAAATACGGGGGCAAGAAGATATTTTAAAAATCTAGAGGAATATCCTCTAAACATGAGAAACTGGACTTAAGAGTGCAGTCCTTTAATGGCCACAGGAATTATAATAATACTTTAAAACGAATATTCACCCGACCAAAAAAAATGATTATTTCGAAATTTTATTACTATTTTTTAACTAAATTTGTCTCTAAGATGCGGCTGTGATTAAAATATTTTTCTCGTATTGAAAAAAACATTACCTTGGTGGGATTTCGAACTCGGGACCTCCTCTTGGTGAGCCAATGCTTACGTGGTAGGCTAAGTTCTTAATTTAATGTAGTGTGTTATATAGTATTACAGTATGTAACAGCGCAAATATATAATTTTCAAAATTTAAAGAACAACAAATTCAGTTTAAAAAGAGTAATAAATAATAATGTTATATTTTTAATGTTTTAAAAATTTTTAATGTTTGAAGAATTAAATTGTTTACGTTGATCGAAATAACCTTGAAGACCCCGGGGGGGTTTTAATTATTTACGTCCTGATGTTCTTTTCTATCGAAATCCCTGGGACTAGGTTTAAAAATAATAAATCTCTATTTAATAATCGCTATCCTTGATCAAGTCCATCAAGGCCTTATTAAGTTTTTATTCAGGCACAGCAATTAATGGAGACCAAAAATTGATATCGCCCTACTGGGACTAGCCTGGCAATAAGGTGGGAATCCTTATTAGGGAACCCACGTTTAAGCCCTTTAAAGGCCCCGAAGTTATTAAGGTTGCCTTAACAATTTTCCACACTGGGATTCTCAAACATAGTAAGATTATTATATATATGGGGCATTCTAATTCATAGATGTTTATAGATGATAAACAGGCAGATGAAGGATAAGGAGTTCGCCAATTCGCAAGGGGTCAAACTTCGACCTTTTTATTTTGATGGCCGCTCGTTTTTGTAACAGGTCTTTACGAGTATTAGACCCTGTTAAATCGTTTCTATAATAAATGTAGCGTTTCCGAAATAGAGCCTGCGCAAAATGAGGACTGCAAAATTTTCAATGAATTTTTTCGCCTATTAGACAACGTCTAAGAAAAAAATTCATTGAACATAAAATACGCTATTTAGATCATAGTTTAAAAAAAAATATCCCAAATTTTATAATAATGATTTTAAACTAATAAAGTAAAAAAAACACAAAAAATTTGAATATCTTCAAAAACCCCATTTTTATTTTTTGAAATTTATAGGGAATATTCTAGGGAGTATTAGAAAAATTTTAAGATTAGTTGGAAAGTTGCGCAGAATTTTGGGAATTTTTTATAATTTTTTTTGTGAGGCAGTAGTAATATTTGACTCACAAAAGTGTAGTTAAAAACGCGTTTCAGACAATTCTGAATCGATTTAGATATACTTTTTTACTAAAGCATGATGAAGATCGGCATAGCACACGACAATTTGCGAGAATAGTGTGGGAAAGGCGAAAAAAATAGATTTATGAGGAAGTTTAATTCAATAAGTACATTGTTTAAGAACATTATTTATAAGTTATATTTTGTGCTCAGTATAATCATTCGAAAATGAGTAATCTTTAACAGTAATTTATAATTTTGGTAGAGGCTTGGTATGACGCCGTGGCCACGTTGAGTCTGAGGTATTTCGTTTTGTTTGATCGTACGACCCTGTCAAAAATTCGGCGGGCAATTTCATAATTTTTTTATGTCAAAATAACTGCAATTGCCGCCGAATTTTTGACAGGTCGGTACGATCAAACAAAAAAGAATACCTCAGACTCAAGGGTCCACTGCGTCATACCAAGTCATACCAAAAATTATAAATTAATGTTAAAGATTACTCATTTTCGAATGATTATATGAGCACAAAATAATAAAATTATAAATAATATGTTCTTAAACAAAGTACTTATTGAATTAAACTTCCTCATAAATCTATTTTTTTTCGCCTTTCCCACACTATTCATCGCAATTGTCGTGTGCTATGCCGAGATCTTCATCATGCTTTAGTAAAAAAGTATATCTAAATCGATTCAGAATTGTCTGAAACGCGTTTTAACTACACTTTGTGAGTCAAATTACTACTGCCTCACAAAAAAATTTATAAAAAATTCCCAAAAATTCGCGCAATTACCAACTAGTCTTAAAATTCTTATACTCCCTAGAATATTCCTATAAATTTCAAAAAAATAGAAAATGGGGTTTTGAGATATTCAAATTTTGTGTGTGTTTTTACTTTATTAGTTTAAAATCATTATTATAAAAATTTGGATAATTTTTTTTTAAAACTATGATCTAAATAGCGTATTTATGTTCAATGAATTTTTTCTTAGACGTTGTCTAATAGGCGAAAAAATTCATTGAAAATTTTGCAGTCCTCATTTTGCGCAGGCTCTATTTCGGAAACGCTACATTTATTATAGAAACGATTAACAGGGGTCTAATACTCGTAAAGACCTGTTAAAAAAACGAGCGGCCATCAAAATAAAAAGGTCGAAGTTTGACCCCTGCGAATTGGCGTGGAATTGCCCGTTTCTTCGTTTAATATTGTTATGTCGGATCTTACTAATAGCCTCAAATTCAATTAATAATTAAATGTGTTACATCGTTAGAGCTACTCACTTTCGTTCATAAGGACGCAATCTACTTTCGGGCCATTGCAATTTGCAGTCTTCGAATCATTGGTGACATACAGTCGGAGATGCATCTTCTCACCAATGGGAGAATTTAAACAGGATGTATTTTTTCGATCCCGTTAAGAAAAACTGTGGAACAAAATAGAATTAATCCATTATCAAAAAATACGTATATATTTTTAAGCAGTTTTATTTAAAAACAAAAACAATTCTAATTAGAGATGTTTTATAGATATAACATGAGATTGAAGATACACGATCAGTAATAAAAAGAAATATATATACCGTTTCTTCGTTTATCAATTATGTCGAGTCATTACTAATCGCTTCAAATTCAATTAATATTAAATGTGTTTACATCGTTAGAGCTTACTCACTTTCGTTCATACTGACGCAATCTAATTCGGGCCCATGCAATTTGCATTCTTCGAATCATCTTGTGACATACAGTTCGGAGATGCATCCTTCTCATTAATGGGAGAATTTAAAACAGGAGTTATTTTTCGATTCCTCGTTAAGAAAACCTGTGGGAAAACAAATAGAATATAATCTACATTCTCAAAACATTACGTAATATTATTTTTAAGCAGTTTTATTAAAAACAAACAATTCTAATTCATAGATGTTTTATAGATATATAACATGCAGATTGAAGATAACTATCAGAACTAAACAGAACTATAATATCCGTTTCTTCGTTTAATCAATTTACGTCGATCATTACTAATCGCTTCAAATTAATTTATATCAAATATGTTTACATCGTTAGAGCTTACTCACTTTCGTTCATATTGACGCAATCTAATTTGGGCCTATTGCAATTTGCACTCTCCAAAACATCTTGTGACATACAGTTTAAAGATTCATTCTGCTCATCGATGGACGAATTTAAACAGGAATTATTTTTTGAATCTTTGTTAAGAAAACCTGTGAAACAAAATAGAATCTCATCTACGTTCTCAGAATGTTATGTATACTATTATTTTCAAGCAGTTTCTATTAAAAAACAAACTATTTAAATTCATAGATATGTTTTATATATGTATATGTATATTAGGGTGTGTCATTTTGGAGCAACTTTTTTTTTTTATTTCACGAATAGCATATACACTTGCAGGAAGGTAAAATAAGATACCTGTTAAATTTTAGCCCTTAATATTAATATTAACAGGTCGCTCATCGTTGATTTTTTATTTTTTATTTAGTAAGATAGAAAAAATTTTATAACTATCTAACAAACAGTAATACAGCATTGCGCCACATAGATTTTCTGTAGTAAATTTACCGCTCTACAAAAAAGATCTCTTATCATTTTTTTATAAATTTAACCGTTCAAAAGATATTCCAAGTTAAAGTTTGATAAATTTTATAAAACTTGTTCTTGCTTCTTATGAATTTTGTATTATATCGACTATCAAAAATTATGAAATAATCAATACATATTTTTGTAGAAAATTTAACAATCTACAAAAAAGGTCTCTTATATATTTTTCATAAATATAACCATTTAGACGATATTTAGGTTTATACTTTGAACTCTAAACTTTAATATCGTCCAAATGGTTATATTTATGAAAAAAATATGAGAGACCTTTTTTGTAGATTGTTAAATTTTCTACAAAAATGTGTACTGATAATTTCATAATTTTTGATAGTCAATATAATACAAAATTCATAATAAGCAAAAACAAGTTTTATAAAATTTATCAAACTTTAACTTTGAATATCTTTTGAACGGTTGAATTTATGAAAAAATGATAAGAGATCTTTTTTGTAGAGCGGTAAATTTACTACAGAAAATCTATGTGGCGCAATGCTGTATTACTGTTTGTTAGATAGTTATAAAATTTTTTCTATCTTACTAAATGAAAAATAAAAAATCGCGATGAGCGACCTGTTAATATTAATATTAAGGGCTAAAATTTTAACAGGTATCTTATTTTACCTTCCTGCAAGTATATATGCTATTCGTGAAATAAAAAAAAAGTTGCTCCAAAATGACACTCTAAATTGTATATATATAATGCTTCAAATTGATCTTTGTTTTTTTATTTCATAATAGGCCTGTTTTTTTCAGCTGAACTTCTGCACGGTTCATCTCCAAAATGGACCGTGCAACAAGTTCAGCTGAAAAGAACAGGCCTTATGAACAATAACAATATGAATGAAGCTGTATAAAAAAATCATCGCATTATTCTAATCTGAAAAAGCATTTTCTACACTAAATTTATTTTCTACAATATTTACATTTTATTTGCTTTATAGTTTCATATTACGATTAATATAAAGAGTTCTTTGTATTACGTTACGCTAAATCATAAAAGTTAACAAAAAAAACAAATTAATGAGTTTTAAAAGAACATTAAAAGATATGACACAATTAAAGAGATAAAGAATTAGCAAAACATTTTTTTACAAAACAAAAAATGGAATATGCATATCAGTAAATGAAACTTATTTCATAAAATATATCAGTAATACTACGTTTATGCGAGCGTTACTTCTGTAGTAACTTACGATAATTCTTTTGCGTAAACGGGATTTTGTAGTAACTTACGATAATTTACTCCGCGTAAACGAATGAATTATCATACTGCAGAACATATGTTACTACAGAAGTAACGCTCGCATAAACGTAGTGTAAGAGATATCCATACCCCATGAAAAAATAGGAACGTATGTTGATAAATTAATTTATGAACTTACCAAAACTACACAATATCAGTAGATCAACAAAAAGATTTTCTAATAAAACACGCATTTCGAAATAAATTGGATATTTATAATGTGTGTCAAATGATAATAGCTCTCGACTATGTGGCTGTAGAAAGGTTATCCACAGTTAACGATAAGAAAACAGAATAAGTTGTGGATAATAATAAGGGGAATAATTAGTTATTACTTTTAAAAAGTTAATAAAAAAGTTTTCGCGCTGTTCCATTGCACATTATGAAGGAGATGATTTTGATTAAATATACATGTGACCGACACAACACCATTGAACGACTTTTCTGTTCGCGTCTTCAATTCTGGAGTGCGTTCAGGAATTACGCCTAAGCATACCCACATCATGAGCATACCTAGGTAACTCTAAAGCCCGATCTACATTTATTCACAGTTCGCGAAACGCAAGACACACGCATAGTCCACATGTCAATCTAACCTCTGTGTATAGAGGTTATATTAACATGTAGACTATCCGTGTTTCTTGCGTTTCGCGAACTATGAATTATATAGACCAGGCTTAATGCTATAGCATACGTGACATAAACTATAGCTTGGAGTTACCAGTTGAATTTCTGAACGAAGCTTTGCATTTACTACACTTTTGTGCACTTCTACGTAAGCATGTACACATCGCGTATGTATTACATACATATGTATGTACATACACCGAGTCAACTCGAGTCAGATCAAAAGTCCGATTTTTGCAGACATCGAGTTTCAAATTGGACTTTTGATCTGGTGATCCCAGCGAGAAATGACCCGTCTGTAGACGTCTAATTGACGTCAATTAGACGTCGATAGACGGGTCATTTCTCGCTGGGGTTGATTGTGTATCTTGAAACAAGGTAAAAATTACAAAAGTGAACAGATTTACTTAATTTCGACAAATAAAGTCATAGATGCTCTAGTAAATTTCCTCATTTTAGTTATTTTCACTTTGTTTTAAGATACACAATCGACTCCCTGACTCAAGTCGACTCGGACTGCATTCAATTTATCGCTCACAACGCTCGCGTGCATCATTTCGTCCTTATTTAACATTTGACAAGCAACAAGAATGAAATAATTCCACGAGCGTTGTGAGCGATAAATGGAACGCACCCTCGGTGTCGGGTCGAGTCCGCAAATCGAACACACTTCACTGATACTACGCGCCATATTTGTATTATTTTAAATGTAAAAGATGTAGAAGGTATAAGACGCAAATATGATTATGTAAAATATATGTGTTATTTGATAAGTTCACTAATTTATATGATAATATATTCTTTTTTAGTAATTTTTATTATATTGACCTTCATGTATTTTACTGATATCCATATTTTAATCACAAACAGTTCTATATATTTGAAATTTAACCCTTTCGATACGAACAATCACTACAGTCATCGTCCACAAAACGCTCGTAACGACCGGAGAGTGACTATAGTCGTGATCCACATAATGCTCACTTCCAAAGTTTGAGACATTCATACGACGTTCGCAGTCTAACAATGTTCGCCCACTACAGTGCAATCAATTTTTTTTCTATTCATTGTTTAGAGTAAACATATATAGAATTGAAGTAAATATTTAAATTTAAAGTAGTTTTTTTGTATGTCAAAAAGTTGTAGAATGTATGAAATTTAAGTTTTTATAAAGAATTTATATTGTTAATAAACGTAATTTTTCATTTGCAATATTCTTGTTAATAAATTTTAAAAAGTTTTCTATTGTGTTTCATAAAACAATATTAATTATGTATAGGCGTAAAACATCTTGCATGTAAAACTCTTTCGACCGTAGCGAGTGCAACGGAGGATCGCCGCCGCTGAAACCTGTTCGCCTACTGAAAGGGTCGTTTCATGTACAAACATGTATTAATGCATATACAGGATGTCGTGACATATCATTCCCTGATTCTTTTCCTTCTTTCACAAAATGATAAAGCAACTAAACCGTGCTACTAATACTATATGTGTAAGCGAAAAAAAAAATGTTTATTAAAAATATTAAAAAGAAATTTAAGCAATGAGTGTAAGCGTACTGACAGCATTAATACACCAGTTTGCACCTAACCCAGTTAGTCAATAAACTAAAAAAATCTTTATATGAAACATATAAATCTTTATACCGTATAAAAATTATAGTATTAAAAATGTATATTATGTATGTATATATATACCTACTATTATTATATACACATTTAATACTATAATTTTTATAAAGATATAATATATATATATAAGATTTATATAATATATATATAAGTTTACTTTTCATTTTATTATAATAAAATTACGATTACAATGTCCATAAGCAGTGAATTAAATTAATTAAATAGTTTCATTAAAAGTAAACTTATATGTATATAATAACAAAAGTTCTTTTTTATAATATATTTAAGTTTGTTTTCTTACCGGGGAGATTACTCTTTTTATATACGGTCTTTAGTTCCTCCTGAATATGCGAGTGCTTGATCCTGGCTCTTTTTATTTTCTTGGATTTAAATATTTCAGACTTAATTATTCGACATCTTCGTTGACTACGTGCTTCATATTTGCAAAGATCTGTAGTTTGTAATTTCATTCTAGGAATTTTACAGTTCAAATTTCTTTCTACTGCAGAAAGATGCTCCATATTTTCTACAAATAAAAAAGAAGATTCAAGAAATATCCACATTTCTTTTTTGCACACAATCAGAAATATTACAAAATATATTATTTTTAAGCAGTTGCTATTCAAAAACGAACTATTTAAATTTATAAATGTTTTATACATATATAACATGCAGAGCTGCTTCCAAAATTTAACCTTGGAAACTAAAATCTATAGTTTATGTCACGTACGTTATAGCGTTTTAGTTATTAAGATTAAATTTTGGAACGCAGCCCAGATTGAAGATAATTTATTAATAGTAAACAGAATATATCCGTTTCTTCGTTTAATCCATTTACGTCAAGTCATTACTAATTGCTTCGAATTCAATTTATATCAAATGTGTTT
>NW_027270036.1:0-15337 GCF_030848805.1 Temnothorax longispinosus | reverse complement strand
CGAATTAGATTGCGTCAGTATGAACGAAAGTGAGTAAGCTCTAACGATGTAAACACATTTAATATTAATTGAATTTTGAAGCGATTAGTAATGACTCGACGTAAATTGATTAAACGAAGAAACGGATATATATATTTCTGTTTAGTACTGATAGTTATCTTCAATCTGCATGTTATATATCTATAAAACATCTATGAATTAGAATTGTTTGTTTTTAAATAAAAACTGCTTAAAAATAATATTACGTAATGTTTTGAGAATATAGATTATATTCTATTTTGTTCCACAGGTTTTCTTAACGAGGAATCGAAAAATAACTCCTGTTTAAATTCTCCCATTGGTGAGAAGGATGCATCTCTGAACTGTATGTCACAAGATGATTTAAAGAGTGCAAATTGCAATGGGTCCGAATTAGATTGCGTCAGTATGAACGAAAGTGAGTAAGCTCTAACGATGCAACACATTTGATATAAATTGAATTTGAAGCGATTAGTAATGACTCGACGTAAATTGATTAAACGAAGAAACGGATATATATATTTCTGTTTAGTACTTATAGTTATCTTCAATCTGCATGTTATATATCTATAAAACATCTATGAATTAGAATTGTTTGTTTTTAAATAAAAACTGCTTAAAAATAATATTACGTAATGTTTTGAGAACGTAGATTATATTTTATTTTGTTCCACAGGTTTTCTTAACGAGGAATCAAAAAATAACTCTTGTTTAAATTCTCCCATTGGTGAGAAGGATGCATCTCTGAACTGTATGTCACAAGATGATTCAAAGAGTGCAAATTGCAATGGGCCGAATTAGATTGCGTCAGTATGAACAAAAGTGAGTAAGCTCTAACGATGTAAACACATTTGATATAAATTGAATTTGAAGCGATTAGTAATGACTCGACGTAAATTGATTAAACGAAGAAACGGATATATATATTTCTGTTTAGTTTTTATAGTTATCTTCAATCTGCATGTTATATATCTATAAAACATCTATGAATTAGAATTGTTTGTTTTTAAATAAAAACTGCTTAAAAATAATATTACGTAATGTTTTGAGAACGTAGATTATATTTTATTTTGTTCCACAGGTTTTCTTAACGAGGAATCAAAAAATAACTCTTGTTTAAATTCTCCCATTGGTGAGAAGGATGCATCTCTGAACTGTATGTCACAAGATGATTCAAAGAGTGCAAATTGCAATGGGCCCGAATTAGATTGCGTCAGTATGAACGAAAGTGAGTAAGCTCTAACGATGCAAACACATTTGATATAAATTGAATTTGAAGCGATTAGTAATGACTCGACGTAAATAGATTAAACGAAGAAACGGATATATTTCTGTTTAGTATGATAGTTATCTTCAATCTGCATATTATATATATCTATAAAACATCTATGAATTAGAATTGTTTGTTTTTAAATAAAAACTGCTTAAAAATAATATTACGTAATGTTTTGAGAACGTAGATTATATTCTATTTTGTTCCACAGGTTTTCTTAACGAGGAATCAAAAAATAATTCCTGTTTAAATTCGTCCATCGATGAGCAGAATGAATCTTTGAACTGTATGTCACAAGATGTTGTGGAGAGTGCAAATTGCAATAGGCCCAAATTAGATTGCGTCAATATGAACGAAAGTGAGTTTGTCATCATAATGTAGTATTGCATTAAATAGGATAGACCAAGGCGAATCGGATCAATTTTTCTTTCTCGGTAAAGAAGTAATCAAAACAAATTTTGTTATTTAATTTTGTTGTAGATTCTTAATCTTTATAACTTTAGCTTGGATTATAATAAAATAATACATAAATGTAATATTTCTTTTTGTATAACGAAAAAATGAAAAGAGAATGATCCGATTTGCCTCGGTCTACCTTATCTTTTTTTTAAGTATATTTTAACTGATCAACTTATTCCTCTCCATATTCTTATGAGTACATATTAGGGTGACAATATTTTGGGGCCAAAAATTTTATTTTAAGTCTCACCCCTTAAATTCTACGAACTCTCAAATGAAGACCCTTGAAGAGCAGGCGCTGTAGCTTAATATTTAGAGGTCGCTCAAAGTTTGTAAACATTAAATGTTTTTCGAAAAAATGATAAGAAACTGCATTTTTCACTTATTTTTACTGCTATATCTCTTTTAGTTAACTTATTAAAGTATCTGGCTATCAAGTTTGAGGTACAACATATGAAACAAAAATGTAAATATGACTAATTAATGCAATCTTTGGCATAAAATCGTTTATTGCAAATATAAACTAATTTAATAAATTTAACTATTTTTTAACCATCCACGGCTTATAATCTTGTTTTGTAAGTAAATATATCAAACACCACTTTAGAAAAACATTCTATCATCTTTAAACTAAAGTCTCTCTATAAAGTTATATGATGTAGCTTAAAAATTAATGGTCGTTAATTGCTTTAAAATATTGCTATTTTATTAAATAGTGCACTTAATGTAATTTTCTACATTAAATCCTTTTATTATTTTGGAAAATAAATTATATTATCAATATATTATTTAAATTAAGTCTACGTTTCCCACAAGAAGTTTTCGTGCATCGCCTTTATCAGATTCCATATAGTTTATGCTATAGGTAATTGTTTTAATGAACTTTGTATGTACAGTTGGCTGTTAAAAAAAAGGGTTGCAAGACATTGGCCGCGTATCGGATCTCTTCTTCTTTCTTAAGAGTCATTACCCAAGGACTATGATAAACTATATGAAATCTGATAAATGCGATGCACGAAAACTTCCTGGAAACGTAGACTTAATTTTAATATATTGATAATATAATTTATTTTTTAAAATAATAAAAGGATTTAATGTAAAAAATTACATTAAGTGCACTATTTAATAAAATAGCAATATTTTAAAACAATTAGCGACCATTAATTTTTAAGCAATATCATATAACTTTAGAGAGGCTTTAATTTGAAGATGATAGAATGTTTTTCTAAAGTGGCGTTTGATATATTTACTTACAAAACAAGATTATAAGCTGTGGATGGTTAAAAAGTAGTTAAATTTATTAAATTATATTATATTTGCTATAGACGATTTTATGCCAAAGATTGCATTAATTACTCAGTTTAAATATTAAGCTACAGCGCCTGCTCTTCAAGGGTTTTCATTTGAGAGTTCGTATAATTTAAGAGGTAAGACTTAAAATCAAATTTTTGGCCCAAAAATATTGCCACTCTGGTACATATATTAGCCTGAAATTATTAAAAATGTGTCTTGCCTTTTGCCAAACGAACAGGACAACTACTCATAGGAAAATATATTTTTATAACCTTTTTAATAAAAAAATCTTATTCATCTAGCATACATATACACAATGTATATATATGACATATGTAAATAATAAAGTGTACAAATCGAAAATTTGCATATTGTTTCCTCATTATTTTATTTTGCTCACAAAGCTGCTCTACAGAGAAAGCTGGTTTTATAGGTAATTATTAATATATAATTGATTGACTTCCTCATAAAGGAAGCTTAATGAGTGAAAGGAAATGTTGAGGAAGCAATGCGCAAGTTTAAGATACAAAAGATTTGACATTGCTATTTCAACATTTTCTTTCGCTCATTAAGCTTCCTCTGTGAGGAAGCCATAATATTTTATGTTGCTTTAATTAAAAAAAATCTGGCTCTGAAGATCAGCATTCCTTGCTAACTAATGATAAAGAAGCAATGTGCAAGTTTCTAATTTACACGCTTTTTTTAGATTCTTTGCAATTCTTAAATATTTCTTTATTAACATATTTTTGTAAAAGTAGATTTTTTATATGAAAAGAAGGAAGTAGGCCAGTCTTAGTAGACTAATTTAGTGGGTTAACCTTCCGATTAATCTTCCCAGGTTGTAACCACTATGAATCGCTTTGATTTAAGGTACTGTACGTGGGATTTATATTGCTTCGCAAAATTAACGCGCAATAAAAAGTTATTAACAATATTATCAACAAAAAAACGCGATTTTTTTATGTTCTCAAATATCTCGAAAACTAAGCAAGATAGGGTAATTATACGTACCTTTTTTGTAGAGCGTAAAATTATCTACAATGATGATCTGAACAATATTTATCGTCAAGTCAGTCGTTTAGCTTGCACGCGTTGTCAAAGTCCGAGACTCGGATCCCGAAAATCCTCGATTTTTTTTTATGTTACGTCGGTGATTTTTGTCATTTAAAACGGAATTAAAAATCACACATCATCTGAGAACTACAACGAATACTTTTCATGGTGCAACTGATTTTTTAGACCTTTTTTCTTTAGTTTTGTAGCTATGTAAGCAAAAAATTTTGATTTTTTGGAATTGTTTTAGTTTTTTGCTGTTTTCAGGTCTTAAAATCTATTTGAGACGAATTTTGTCGTATGCATCTTGTGGACAAACTTTGCAACAAAAAAGGACCCTTGTATTTTTTTGTACGATGAACGCTGATTTTTTTTAATGACGCCCACAGTTATTCAATATTGGGCACAGGTCGGATAACGTTTGTTTTACACCGAAATAATTATTTTTCATTAAATTTTAAGTGATTTTTTGCATTATTTGTGTTGAAAACAGCTTTGCAATATGATTTAATAATATTGCGAAAAATCACAAATTTTAATAAAAAATTATTTTAATGTAAAATAAGCGTTATCTGACCTCTACGCAATATTGGATAACTTTGCGCGTCAATAAAAAAATCAGCGTACGAAAAAAATACAAGAGTCCTTTTTTGTTGCAAACTTTGTCCACAACAAGATGCATACGATATAATTCGTCTCAAATAAATTCTAAAGTCTGGAAACAGTGAAAAACTAACTGTTTCAAAAAATCAAAATTTTTTGCTTACATAGCTACAAACTAAAGAACTAAAAAATCGATTGCATCATGAAAAGTATTCTTAGTAGTTCTAAGATGATGTGTGATTTTGGGGGGTCTTTAATTCCATTTTAAATAATGGGAAAAAATCACCGACGCAACATAAAAAAAACGATAAAATCGAGGATTTTTTCGGAATACGAGTCTCAGACTTTGACGGCGCGTGCAAGCTAAACGACTGACTTGACGATAAATGTTGTTCAGATCATTATTGTAGATAATTTTACGCTCTACAAAAAAGGTATGTATAGTTAGTTATCCTATCTTACTTAGTTTTCGAGATATTTGAGAAAAAATAAAAAAAATCGTGTTTTTTTGTTGATAATATTGTTAATATCATCTTTTTATTCTACGTTAAATTTTTGAAGCAAAATAAATCCCACTTATAGCATTTCATATCAAAGCGATTCATGGTGGTTGCAACCTAGGAAGATTAATTGGAAGGTTCGATGTCTAATACGACTGACCTAAAGTAAGAATCTATTATTATATAAATCTGAACATCGGTTTATCAAAAATAAATCTATCATTGTCCTCTCTTTTTGTTACATTAAAGTGCAAGTAAATTATACAAGAACGGAGAATTATAGAAAATGTAGTTTTGCAATATTTACTCTTTGTTGCTTTAATATAAAAAATAATAACTTATTTATAAATCACCATTTAATGTAATTAAAATGCTTATGTAAATTAATAATTAAATACATAAGCATTTCGTAGTTTACTCTTTATTTTTTATTGCATAGAATAGCAAATACTTTTACAGTGTGAAAGTACAAACGCTAATGAATGGAAAACCACCCAATGTTACATGAAACTCTTTTGTTGAGTAACATTGGACAGTCTTAGTGTACCTTCACATTGTAAAAGCATTTGCCACTTTATACAATCAATTAAAAACAAATAATAAACTACGAAAACAGTTATAATCAAGGTCCAACATTTCCTTAACTGTATGGATAAAACTGACCACATAGTTTCTTATATATCAGCAATCAGTCTATAATTTTTGTGATATTCAACGTTTTTTTTTTCTTCCTAGCTTGCCAATAATGAAACTGTGCAAGACAACATTTCAAAAAATATTCATGATACGGATCCGTCTTACGTACCATCAAACACTTCATCTGATGAAAGTTATGTTCAACCTGTGATAGATCAGGCAACAAATTCTGTTACTAAAGAAACTAACAACTCAGCAAATACTTCTAGTGGATTAGAAATATCAATGTCACTAAACGTATCTGGTAAATGTGCCAGGGATGACACTGAAATGTTTGTTACATCAGTTGGTGCGGGAAACAAGAAGCATTTCTGCATGTATTGCAAAACGTTTCAGAGCAAAATAGCTCGTCATCTTGAAAGAGTACATGCTAATGAATTAGAAGTACAAAAGTTTAAAAATATACCAAAAGGGACGGATGAACGAAGAAAGATCCTAGAAACGATACGTAGACGTGGAGATTTCTATTTTAATGTCGATTGTGCAGTAAATGATGGTGAACTACTGGTAGAAAGACGTTCAAAAAAAGAATACAACAGAACACCTTCTGATTATGTCGTATGTCCAAAATGTAAAGTTGTCATTCTAAAAGTTACAAGCAGACATCACTATCGGAGATGCATTACGATTAAAAGTAAAGATACTAGATCGATATCGGTTTTAGGAAGACAAGTAGTAGGACGTATACATAATGAGGCAAGCAATGATCTAAGAAGACGAGTTTTCCCAATTTTACGAGAAGACGATATAGTAAAGGCTATTCGTTACGATGAGTTAGTAATCGCATTCGGTAATCAACAGTGCGAAAAATATAAAACATCTTAACCCCACTGATGCGATGATTAGACAAAAAATGAGAAGGATGGGTCGCCTACTTCTAGAATTGAAATGTAAAAATTCTAATATTACGGATTTTGCTTCCATTTACTTCCCCCGATACAGCATTGCTTGCATTGAAGCAATCAATAGTCTAGCCGGTTTATCTTTGTGTGCAAAATTTTATAAAACTCCATCACTGGCTTCTGCACTTGGAGGTTTGATAAAAGAAATGGGCAAAATTTTGATCAATCGATGCATTAGAAACGAAGACGGAGAAAGAAAATTACGTACCGAAGATTTCTTGAAGGTATTTACCAAAGATTTTAATACACGCGTATCAAAAACAATATCAGAAACAATGAGTAGAAAGGAGGAGGGTCCCTAAGGCCTGTTTTCGGCACCCCTTCAAAATTGGGCCAAAATGGCTGAAATCACTTCCTTATACCCTTGGAAGTAATATTTAGTGAATTCCAGCCTAAACGGAAGTATTTAGAGTGTATACTTCAAGTATACATGGTGCATCAGCGCGCCCGTATCAAGCATTTTTTGGAAAACTAAGCGTTATTGAGAAAAATGTTTCAGATAAAAGTTGTATGGTTTCAAGGGGGACATAAGATGGTGTCATTGGTTTGACCTTGGATAGTCATTTCATCAGACTCACCTTAACCAAGCACCCCAAAAGGTGAGAGGCAAGGGGACTCACTTTTTTAGTCTAGCACCCCAAAAAGTGACAGGCAAGGGGACTCACGTAAATCCAACACCCCACTCTACGTGGCTTCTTAAAGAAAGATTACGTTTACGATTTTACTGTTCACGTGTGGAGAATCAACAAAAATGAATAATATGATTTCAATCTCGGATCTTCTTAAGTAACGTTTCTACAAATCTATCTGTAAGAAGCCTCATAACTCGCAAAGTACTTAATGAAAAATGACTTAGTTATGAAAAACGCTTAGTTTTCCCAAAAAATGCTTGATACGGGCGCGCTGATGCACCATGTATACTTGAAGTATACACTCTAAATACTTCCGTTTAGGCTGGAATTGACTAAATATTACTTCCAAGGGTATAAGGAAGTGATTCCAGCCATTTTGGTCCAATTTTGAAGGGGTGCCGAAAACAGGCCTTAGGGACCCTCCTCCTTTGAAACGTAAAAAAATTACGTTGCCTTCTAAGGCAGATATTATTAAGCTCCATAACTTTCTAAAACAAGAACGTGAAACAACTTATAATTCCTTGGAAGAAAAGTTTTCCTATGATGCATGGCTTTCACTTACAAAAGCAACATTGATTTCAATACAAGTCTTCAATCGTCGTAGAGCTGGAGAGATACAAAGGACGCTAATCGAAGATTATAAAACTTATCAAGGAATTAATTTTCAAACAAACAATATGTATAAAGCGCTTTCACCACGTGCCAAAGAAATTGCCAAAAAATATGTACGATTCACCTTAAGAGGTAAACTTGGACGAACGGTACCAGTCTTACTAACAGCAGAATTAAGAGACTGCATTGAAATGATTTTAAAGCATAGAAAGGCTGCGAAAGTTTCTTCAAAGAATCCGTATCTATTTGGTCTTCCTTCGCTTAAAAAAGATAATCATAAATATCTTTTAGCGTGTGACTTATTACGGCAATACGCAGTAGAAAGTGGCGCAGAAAATCCAGATACTCTTCGTGGAACTCAATTACGGAAGCATATAGCAACAACATGTATTCATTATAATCTATCAGAAAATGAGATTTCAACGCTTGCAAACTTTATGGGCCATGCCGATAAAATTCATTTATCTCACTACAGACAACCTGTTATAGAAAAAGAAATCTTAGAAATATCTCAATATCTTGAAGCAGCACAAGGAGTTGATATGGATGAAAGTGACAGTAATGATTCTGACTCTAGACTCTCAGATATAGAAAATACAACGAAGACTACCACGAAAACTTACGATGGCGAAATTAATGAGGGAGAACCATCCGGGATTTTCAACAAAATTGCATCTAGAAGAACCATCCGGGATTTTCAAGAAGGTACTTTATTCTTTTACAAATGAATTAAATTAAAATTTTTTATTCATACTTTACTTTAATGGTCAATTGGTGGATCTAATTTAGAATCTGAGGTTATATAGATTCTTCGATATAGAAGGCACATTCGTAATTCAATCTTATATTTAAAGAGGTCGTAAGTTTATCTTCAAATGCTATGTAGCCAATAAAACGGCTCTTACAGCATCTGAAGATGAAATTAAGACGGTCTTAAATATAACATCGAACTATCGATACCTGTCATAGATTCATAAATTTCTTTCGTTGTAGATGTTGATGAACCTGATACGTCGTCGGATATTAGTTACTTAGATGATAATATGGAAAATGATCAAAATGCCGTAAATGTAAAGAAAAAAATGAATTAGAATCGTAAACTGAAGGATTCTCAACAAAGAAATAAGAGTAAGTAAAAAATTATTTTGCAATTATAATACACATATACAAGGTGTATGACAAAAAGTTTCGAATCAAAAATATACATATAGATTTGGTCATACTGAACAAAACAGCCCTTTACCATTTTGCAAACCACGCAAAATTTTGAATTATTAATTATTAATTATTAAAAATTGTCATGTATGAGGTTTCTTTAATTAATAACTCAGAAATTTGCGTGGTTCGCAAAATGATAGAGGACTTTTTGTTCTGGATGACCTAATCTACAATACGTGTATGTTTTAAATTCGAAACTTCTCGTTACTTACTCTATATATATAAATCTTTAAATATTTTATAAAGTTTCAATTAAATATTATATGTAAATCTTTAGAGACAATTATATAAATTAATAAATATTTTAATATTGTATTTCCAGAATCTACTCACACATGGACACCAGATGAAAAACGTGTCGTTCTCGATGCTTTTGGTCATTACATACATTCCACTGACAAGAAATTACCCACATTCAGTGAAATTGGAAATCTTATTCAAAAGCATAAGGACTTATTAGGACACCGAAAAGTGCCTGCGATTAAAACATGGGTACGCAATCAAAAACAAAAATATAAAAAGGGGATGAAAGTATAAACACAGAATGATTTCGTTTTTAAATGATACCTTAGAACATCAGCAGTAAGTAAAATAATAATTGTTTTATTAATAATTATTCATTTTGATAGTTATTTAACATTTATGTTATAATAATTTCTTAACATTTATTTCAGAACTATAACTATTTCAAAAAAGAGCAATACTTTGTAACCATGATTGATCGCGACAATAGCCGAGGTGATCGGAGAAGTTGTGTATAATGTCCTGATTCAACGGCCCCTGTCCCTGGTTGAGAGTGTTAATAATGACATTAATATCTCTCACATTGTCAAGCCAAATTGGCTCTTCGTTCAGCTTCCGACTCATCCATCATTTCTCCTTATGCAAAATTTGGAAGACAGCATGATATATTGGTATAATGATAAATACTGAACAGAAACACTTGAATCCATCTGTACATAAGAGTTGTCAAGAAACTCTACAATCTTCACGCATAATTTGCGATTCTTAGTCAATATGGACTAGAGTTTAGTACAATCGCCATTGATAATCTCCTTTAATCGCGTCAAAATTGATTATTTCGCTTTTTGACTTCGTTCTTTACTCATGTACTTCTTCGTAATACTTTATTGAAATCGCTGTGAATACTCTGACAAACATATTTCCTAATAGTTGATTATTTACATAGAGATATGGTAAATAACGCAGTATATATATCATTCTAACAATGATCAATAAGACTACATTTAGCTGTACAGAAAGTTAGATATAATATATATATAATATTATATTAATTAGTTAGTAATAAATATTTAGTATTGAAACAACAATATTTTAATCTTAAATAGAAAATTTCTTAAGTTTAGAATAAAGTATTCTTGATACTATCTCTCTAACTTTCTCAGAAAGATGCAGATAGAACTGTGTGACAATCCTATATATTCTTGATTCAATAATAGACAAATCTGAAAAAAAAATCTTATTCTATTCTTGCAAAAAGAGAATTTGTAGATTGTTAGGAATCTATTATATTATTTTTTCAAGATCCTTTTTGTGATAGAACAAAATAAAGGTATTTATGAACAAAAACAGCTATTATTTTGTAACATTTTATTATTACGTTTTTATACAAAACGTATGATTTTCGATTATTTTTATGATTTATGATTTTAGACTTATGATCATACAAAACGTATTTGATAGGAAGCCGTTTTATTCCGCGACATTATAACTTATAACGTCGCGTGAAGATTAGTCTAAACGCAAGAATGTATAAGCTTAAATTTATATATTCTTGTCTCAAGATATTAAGTCAATCTTATTTATTTGAGAGAAGAGAATAGGAATTATTGATTTAATCTCAATATTGTTTTATTTTTATACTACTTCAGGTTGTGATAAGATTAAACATGTCAAGAATATTTTTTGTCTCGTTATTAGAAATCTTTTCTGAGGGCGCGTTCTGCTATTAGGTCGAGCTAGCCGATTTCTCGCACACCGACTTATTTCGCCTTGCGTCTCTCTCTTTAGTTTCTCGCGATTTCGCGGACGCGAATTCACGCGTCTGGCGCCCAACAATAAAATTTGGTTAGTGGAGTGTCGGGGGTGCGAGAGAACTGCCGGAGAGGCCTATCATCCTTCTCTCCTTCTCCTTTTGATCCGTCACACGGCCCGGACCGCTCTGGGAGTGAAAAAGACGTGACAATATATATATATATATACATATATATATATATATATATATATATATTAATAATCTGAAATAAATGTTATTAAGCACGAGATCCGTTGATAACCGTTTCCATCGTTATTTATAACGATAAAAACGATTATCAGCGGATCTTATGTCTAACAACATTTATTTCAGATTATTAATATTTCATCATTAACATTAATAATTAATTCAATATACTGATGCTAATAAGCATCTTTATGTAAATAATGCTACTGAATCTCATTTAAATCTACAAGGAATTTATTACTAAAAAGTATTCATTAAATATTATGATAATTTGCTTATATAAACTATTTATTAGCATCATATTTAAAATGTATCATATTTTATACTAATAAACCTCTTGTTTATGAGATTAAGATTAAGATTTTTAAGATGCAGCAGCATCATTTATATAAAAAATTATATAATGCTCATTATTATTGATATATTAAATTGATTATCAATTTAATGATAAATTATTTATTAATTAAACAAAATGAATATTGTAAGATTTGTTAATGGTGATTTCTGCCATTATTTAAACTTACATTGAATGAAATTTATTCGCCGACTTATAATTTAAATTTGCAAACATATACTAATTGCTGACTTTTGTCCTGTGCATAAACATTGTGTGCAAAAAATAATTTAAGTAATAAAATTATAATATATAATGATTATGATGGACTATGGTACGAGCTTTTTTCGTAAGAGAGAAAATGTCTTTCGTTTTCTTAATAAAATTTATTTCATAACCTGTATTGTCATCTCGACTTCTGTTTTAACGTTACTGCTACGGATATCCGTCACAATTGTATTGCAACTTCGGGCGCTACAAAGTTCATTTTATTGTAAAAAAGATATGCGATAGGCCAGTCAATAAAGACAATCAATTCACTTTAATTACAAAAGTTTTCAAATTTTGATGTAATATTGGGTGAGTTGAAATAACAATAAATCTCATTTTGCAACCATCCCCGAGGTCCGGAACATGCTAAACATTGTAAAAAACGTTAATTTATTATAACTTTGCGAAAAAAATTGCAAAAGTCCTGCAAACTTAAAGCAATGTCTATTGTAATATTTTTCGCAATGTATTAGATTTGCAACCTATTTCGAGGCGCGCAACATTGAAATTTTTTATAAAATAACGTATTTAGTCAAATAAGTTGTAATAATTTGCGTAACTAGTAGAGGGTTGCAAATTTATATTTGGATAAGGGAAGACATTTGAAGCACTCCGTAAAATTTGCAAAACTTTTGCAATTTTTTCACGCTTGTAAAAAGTGCAAAATAATAATTGTTGCTAATTTTTCACTGTTGCGGACCTTGTCCGAGGTTGCAAACTTAACAGCTTGTGACGAAAAATAATCTCAACGTTTGCAACCAATTTGCAAAACTTTTGCAATTTTTTTGACAAAATTACGACCAAATAAACAATTGTTCCATCATTGATTAAAAAAATATATATTGCGTGCAACATAGAAGGTTGCAAATTGGCACAACTGTTCGGGGCAATTGTAAAAGTTATTCTATCAATTTGCAGCACTTTTGCAATTTTTTTCGCAAAGTTATAATAAATTAACATTTTTTTGCAATATATTTAACATGTTCCGGACCTCGGAAATGGTTGCAAAATGAGATTTATTGTTATTTCAACTCACCCAATATTCCATCAAAATTTGAAAACTTTTGTAATTAAAGTTAAATTTTCGAATTTTAGTGTCTTTATTGACTGGCCTACGAGTGATTATAGGTGATGCACCGAAGTCAACGCAATTGTAAACGACCATGCGCGCCTGCTCGAATGGGCAACCCGCCGTACCGCTCTGTATCGTCTTGATACACCCTGTACGTTGTTTTTTTCATATGAACTACTTTTATATAAACTACAGTTAACACTTCTTGTATAACATTTGTAAATCTTGCATAAGCAAGTGATCTCAGTTCGTAAAACGTGCAATTTAATCTAAGTATTTTGTGATTTAGTTTAATATGTACGTAGCTTTTTGTATATAAACTACTTTATATAAAAGTATTTTGTGATTTAGTTTAATATGTACGTTATTTTTTTTATATCAACTACTTTTATATAAAGTAGTTCATATAAGAAACAGATTTTGTATTCAAGAGTTTATTTCCTAATATATAATTTTTTTATACCAACGATGCACGTTTGCGTTAACCCGTTAATATGTTACGTTACATATCGGAGAGTTTAGCGTCATTGTTCTACGAGGACGTTCCGATAAATTGACCTATGTGTTTGTAAATCTTGCATAAGCAAGTGATCTTAACATGTACATATGTATATGTACGTATACTGAATAAAGTTTATTATAATTATTACGTAGAGTTTATGTATAGATACTAAATAAAGTTTACTAAAATTATTACGTAGATTTATAAAAGTAACATTTCATGGGCAGTGAATAGCAGCAGATCGTACCGACTGGCTACAAAACAGAAAATTCCTAAAAACTTGAAAACTTCTCTATTTTGTAGCTATTTATGTCAAAGTTATGAAAATTGATGTGTCACTAAAAATAAGAAAGATCTGTTGTATTGGAGTACCGCTAAAGGCCATTGCACGTAACAAAGTTTTAGTCATAATGGTAAGCCCGTAAGAAAATAGACCAATCACAGTCGATTATTCTCCTTGAGCTCGAAGAATAATCGAGTGTGATTGGTCTATTTTCTTACGGTCTTACGATTATGACTAAAACTTGGTTAAGTGCAATGGCCTTATGCTGCGTTCCCACTATACGCGTCGCGCGTCGCGTCACGACGCCGCGTCATGAGTTATCCAATTATAATGAAACGTTTTGATTGGATAATTCATGACGCGGCGTCGTGACGCGACGCGTATAGTGGGAACGCAGCCTTATGGCTTCTGTCCACAAGACGCGGAAACGCTTGCCGCGCGGCAAGAAGCGACGCGGTAGCCAATCACCGTGTCGCTTTTCCGTAAGAACCAAATGTTTATTGGCTACCGCGTTATTTCTTGCCGCGCGGCAAGCGTTTCCGCGTCCTGTGGGCAAGAGCCATTAGGCCATTGCACGTAACAAAGTTTTATGCTGCGTTCCACTATACGCGTCGCGCGCGCGTGACGACGCCGCGTCGTGAGTTATCCAATCAAAACGTTTCATTTTATGCCGTCATTTCCGACGCAAGATCTTGTCTGAAATGACGTTATAAAATGAAACGTTTTGATTGGATAACTTATGACGCGGCGTCGTGACGCGACGCGCGACGCGTATAGTGGGAAAGCAGCCTAAGGCTGAGTTTCCACTGAGCGCGTCACGCGTCGCGTCGTCACAAGTTAACCAATCCAAACATCCCATTTCATTACATTCTTGTGACGGGATCGAAATGGGATGTTTTGATTGGTTCAACTCGGACGACGCGACGCGTGACGCGCTCAGTGGAAACTCAGCCTTAGGCCATTGCACGTAATAAAGTTTTATGCTGCGTTCCCACTATCGCGTCGCGCGCGCGTCATGACGCCGCGTCGTGAGTTATCCAATCAAAACGTTTCATTTTATAACGTCATTTTCGACGCGAGATCTTGTCGGAAATGACGTCATAAAATGAAACGTTTTGATTGGATAAGGGCCCGGACACACACTTCTGCACAACGCATAAGGCGTAAGCATAAGAAAATTGATTGGTCCATACACATGTGCATAAAGAAATAGATCAATCAGTTTTCTTATGCTTACGTATTATGCGTTGTGCAGAAGTGTGTGCTCCCCGCTTAACTCACGACGCGGCGTCGTGACGCGACGCGCGACGCGTATAGTGGGAACGCAGCATAAAACTTTTTGTTACGTGCAATGGCCTAAGGCTGAGTTTCCACT
>NW_027270035.1:0-2587 GCF_030848805.1 Temnothorax longispinosus | reverse complement strand
TTTTGATTGGATGACGCGACGCGTGACGCGCTCAGTGGAAACTCAGCCTAACTTGTGATGACGCGGCGCGTGACGCGCTCAGTGAAAACTCAGTCTAAAGCCGTGATCAGACTACGGATTGGGATTGAGATTAGATTGAAATTTAATCAATCAGAATAAAGAAAACTAACTTCAAATTTAAAGAACTTTGCTCTAATTGGTCAAATTTCAATCCAATCCTAATCCCAATCCGTAATGATCACGGCTTAAGTTACTACAGAAGTAAACGCGCGCGTAAACGTAGTATATCCAAGTTTGCCTATTGACCTTCGGAACAACTTCCTATATGTCTACGCGCACTTTTGCATGCGCGTGCGGCCACTGAGCATGCGCATGTGGCCGCGGCCGCGGGGCATGTTCAGTCAGTTCAGGAACCGTATTCTCGAGCCTGCCCTAATGATCGATTTTCGTATGCGACTTTCTATTTGAAAAGCATTGAATTTCGCATGCGAGTTTCATGAAAACGATTCGAGAATAGGGCCCCAGTGTTGCTACACATAAAGCGGGGAGCACACACTTCTGCACAACGCATAATGCGTAAGCATAAGGAAATTGATTGGTCCATACACATGTGCATAAGGAAATAGACCAATCAGTTTTCTTATGCTTCCGTATTATGTGTTAAGCCCCGGACACACGAATCGACGAAAGAGGTAAGACGTAAATCGTAAGGAAATCCGGCGCCGATTGGTTGTTCGGCAGGCTCGCCGAGAGTTGGATTTAATTTAAACTTTAAGCGCCGCGTATCGCGGCGCCGATTGGTTGTTCCTGCAGGCCCTTGTGAGTTGGACTTAATTTCAATTTTAAGCCGCGCCGCTTATCTCGGCACCGATTGTTTGTTCCTGCAGGCCCTTGTGAGCTGGACTTAATTTCAATTTTAAGCCGCGCCGCTTATTTCGGCGACGATTGGTTGTTCCTGCAGGCCCTTGTGAGCTGGACTTAATTTCAATTTTAAGCAGCGCCGATTGGTTGTTCCTGCCGGCCCTTGTGAGCTGGATTTAATTTCTAATTTTAAGCAGCGCCGATTGGTTGTTCTTGCCGGCCCTTGTGAACTGGACTTAATTTCTAATTTTAAGCAGCGCCGATTGGTTGTTCCTGCAGGCCCTTGTGAGCTGGACTTAATTTCAATTTTAAACCGCGCCGCTTATTTCGGCGACGATTGGTTGTTCCTGCAGGCTCCTGTGAGCTGGACTTAATTTCAATTTTAAGCCGCGCCGCTTATTTCGGCGACGATTAGTTGTAACTGCAGGCCCCTGTGAGCTGGATTTAATTTCTAATTTTAAGCAGCGCCGATTGGTTGTTCTTGCCGGCCCTTGTGAACTGGACTTAATTTCTAATTTTAAGCAGCGCCGATTGGTTGTTCCTGCCGGCCTTTGTGAGCTGGACTTAATTTCTAATTTTAAGTAGCGCCGATTGGTTGTTCCGGCAGGCCCTTGTGAGCTGGGCTTAATTTCAATATTAAGCAGCCCCGATTGGTTGTTCCTGCAGGCCCTTGTGAGCTGGACTTAATTTCTAATTTTAAGCAGCGCCGATTGGTTGTTCTTGCAGGCCCTTGTGAGCTGGACTTAATTTCTAATTTTAAGCAGCGCCGATTCGTTGTTCCTGCAGGCCCTTGTGAGCTGGACTTAATTTCTAATTTTAAGCAGCGCCGATTGGTTGTTCCTGCCGGCCCTTGAGAATGGACTTAATTTTAATTTTAAGCAGCGCCGATTGGTTGTTCCTGTCGGCCATTGTGAGCTGGACTTAATTTCTAATTTTAAGCAGCGCCGATTGGTTGTTACTGCCGGCCCTTGTGAGCTGGATTTAATTTCTAATTTTAGGCAGCGCCGATTGGTTGTTCTTGCCGGCTTTTGTGAGCTGGACTTAATTTTTAATTTTAAGCAGCGCCGATTGGTTGTTCCTGCCGGCCTTTGTGAGCTGGACTTAATTTCAATTTTAAGCAGCGCCGATTGGTTGTTCCTGCAGGCCCTTGTGAGCTGGACTTAATTTCTAATTTTAAGCAGCGCCGATTGGTTGTTCCTGCCGGCCCTTGTGAACTGGGCTTAATTTCAATTTTAAGCAGCGCCGATTGGTTGTTCCGGCAGGCCCTTGTGAGCTGGGCTTAATTTCTAATTTTAAGCAGCGCCGATTGGTTGTTCTGCCGGCCCTTGTGAGCTGGACTTAATTTCTAATTTTAAGCAGCGCCGATTGGTTGTTCCTGCAGGCCCTTGTGAGCTGGACTTAATTTTCAATTTTAAGCAGCGCCGATTGGTTGTTCCTGCAGGCCCTTGTGAGCTGGACTTAATTTCTAATTTTAAGCAGCGCCGATTGGTTGTTCCTGCAGGCCCTTGTGAGCTGGACTTAATTTCAATTTTAAGCAGCGCCGATTGGTTGTTCCTGCAGGCCCTTGTGAGCTGGACTTAATTTCAATTTTAACAAGCGCCGATTGGTTGTTCCTGCAGGCCCTTGTGAGCTGGACTTAATTTCAATGTTAAGCAGCGCCGATTGGTTGTTAGTGCAGGCCCTTGTGAGCTGGACTTAATTTCAATTTTAAGCAGCGCCGATTGGT
>NW_027270034.1:0-2854 GCF_030848805.1 Temnothorax longispinosus | reverse complement strand
AGTATTCATATTTAAGATCGTTTTAAGTATGGTCAGATGTAGACTTGAGACATCGTCCAACCAATAAAATGTTAGTATTAGTAAGACATTACTTAAAACAATCTTGAAATAATATATGACTATGAATAACGGCTTAAATCGGATCCTAAAGCCGTGATCTTAGCCGATTTTTTTCAGTTTTTTTCTTAGCACTAATCTTTTAATTAGCTTTATAGAAATGCAAAATTCTTGTCTAGAATTAAAGTACGCATCAAAATCTAGGTCATGGTGGTCGAATTTATATGTGGTGGTCGTCACGTATAAAAAAAAATATTAATTTTTTTTCGTTTTCGATATAAATTCGACCACCATGACCTAGATTTTGATGCGTACTTTAATTCTAGACAAGAATTTTGCATTTCTATAAAGCCAATTAAAAGATTAGTGCTAAGAAAAAAACTGAAAAAAACAGGTTAGGATCACGGCTTTAAGATCACCTTAAGTGGTTCATATTGAACGCTCATTAGTTTAAACCATAAAGATATAAGAATAGAGTGCGCGAGTCATATGCTAGCACGTAAGAGGCTGCGATATAGGAATAGAAAAAGAACGCTGCATATAGGCCCTTTCTGTCTTTGTCTACGCGTGCATGCGAAACAAAGACAGAAGGGGCCCATGCGCAGCTTTCTCTTTCTATTCCTATATCGCTTTTTCAGCTCGCTCGCGCACTCTATTCTTATATCTCTATGGTTTAAACAGTCTTATGCTATACATATGCAGATATGTTATTTTGACAGCTATTAATTTTATTAGAAATATTTGTATGTGTATATATGTAATGTTTAATAGTAAAAAATAATAAATAATAAAAAAATAGTATAAACTATTATTTATTTCATTAGTAAGAATTAATAAGAATTAATATAATAAGCGATAAAAATATATTTTCATTAAAAATAATACATAAAAAATACAAAAATATCCTGCACAAAATTTATAGTAATAAAAACTAGCGTCAATTTGTAGTTGATAGTAAAATTAACTATTATTTTGTCTATATATTATTTTAAAAAATGAATGTGTAAAATAGTGTAATGATAATAACATTTAGTTATTATACATTATTATATTCTATTATCATACACACGCACGCACGCACGCAAACACAAACACACACACACACACAAATTGTATAAATAACAATTATTTTGAGGACAATTTATGTACACACTGATTACTTTAAGAACTAATCATATGGTGTTCCAACTATACATCTAAAGTCCCCAAAGTAATCAATATATATCTAACAGTCCCCAAAGTAATCAATATGTATCTAACAGTCCCCAAAATAATCAATATACATCTAAAAGTCCCCAAAGCAATCAATATACATCTAAATGTCCCCAACATAATCAATCTACATCTGAAAGTCCCCAAAGTAATCATTATATATTTTTTTATGCATATATCCGTTATTAGTAATCATATATTAAGTACAATCAAAATACACGAATCAATAACCAATTACGCATCGCATATAACCATTATTAAAATATGTCCTTGAAGTAATCAATTTGCGTATATATATATATATATATATATATATATATATATATATATATATATATAACTAATATACATTTATGTCTAAAAAATAATTATAAAATATTTCTTGTTTTAGCAAATAAATAAAATTGTGCGAAAAGCGGTACAAAAAGACCGGCGCAAGGATTTTTTAAGGTATGCGCCACTGCCGGGGTACGTTCCGGCGCCATCGCCAGGGTACGGCACGTACGGTATGGCGCCAACGCCGGGATATATGCCCACTCCTTCGCCGGGGTACGTGCCCGCTCCTTCGCCGGGGTACGTGCCCGCTCCTTCGCCGGGGTACGTGCCCGCTCCTCCACCGGGGTACGTGGCCGCTCCTCCGCCGACATACGTGCCTGCTCCTCCGCCGGGGTACGTGCCCGCTCCTCCGCCGGGGTACGTGCCCGCTCCTTCGCCGGGGTACGTGCCCGCTCCTCCACCGGGGTACGTGGCCGCTCCTCCGCCGACATACGTGCCTGCTCCTCCGCCGGGGTACGTGCCCGCTCCTCCGCCGGGGTACGTTCCGGCGGCCAAAAAAATAGATTGACTTGTAACGTTATGACTGTTCGCCGACGGAAAACTTTGCGCCATTTATATAGACATTGCGTGTGTTTCACAATATTTTATTCACAATCACTTTCACAATATGTTTTGTATAGATAACCAATATAAATTGAATAAAAAGTTTATAAATCAATACTGTTATTGTTCCCATGTATTATTCCCATAATCCTCTTTCTCTTATGTTTCTTTTCTTTTATTTCTTCTCTTTCTCTTTTTCTTTTTTTCAGTACGTTGGATCCTATATATATAAGCAATTCTTACTATTTTGTATGCACAACAATAAATAAATTAAATAAGAAATAGCTTGATCGAAATATGTTATGATATTTATTGTAATATAATTACTTTATGAAAATGAATATTATTAGAGGTGCAAGAGATGCAGTAAATTGCCAAGTGTCTAATAAGTACCCGCGTCAATACATACTATGTATACTAATTCACATTCTCAATTATGCTACTGTTATTATTTGTCATCAGACAATTATAAACATACACATAATAATTAGATACATATTATATATATATACGCACATGTGTGCATAAGAATATATGTAATTTATAAAAAGCGGGTGCTTATTAGCCTTGATACGTTACTGCCTTCTGCTACGGACGGCCAGAAAGCATTTTCAGGTTCAAGCCGTATTGCTAGAACCCATAGACGCGGCAACGCCGCGCGGCGTTGCCGCGTCTATGGCATTTGTCTTTCTACCACCGTGCGTCG
>NW_027270033.1:0-3002 GCF_030848805.1 Temnothorax longispinosus | reverse complement strand
CTAGGAAACTTCGAAGCTGCTTCTTGTTATGTGGAATCGGCCAATCCTTCACAGCAGAGATCTTTTCCGGATCTGTAGTAACACCTCCTGAAGAGACTATATGTCCCAAATATTTTACTTCCTTTGCAAAGAGAATACACTTTTTAGGGTTTACTTTAAGATTAACAGAACGTAACCGTGAGAGCACGTTCTTTAAATTCTCTAGCATTTCATTAATTATTACATCGTCCAAATAAACCAAACAAATTTTATATAATAATCCTCGCAATACTTTTTCCATTAAACGCTCAAAGGTAGCAGGAGCGTTACACAGCCCAAAAGGCATTACAGTGAATTGCCATAATCCACGTCCAATAGAAAAGGCAGTCTTTTCCCTATCCTCAGGACGAATCTTTACCTGCCAATAACCACTTTTAAGATCCAGAGTGCAAAACCAAAAGTTTCCCGAAAGCTGATCGAAAATGTCATCTATTCTAGGCAAGGGAAACGAATCTTTTTTAGTTATTGCATTTACCATTCTATAATCGACGCAAAATCTCAACGTTCCATCTTTTTTTCTTACCAAAACAGCAGGAGAAACCCACGGACTTGGTGACTCTTCTATGACCCCTTGCTTTCTCATTTCCTCAATAATCTTTTCTACTTCCCCTCGCATTCGTAAGGGAATTCGACGAGAAACCTGCTTAATGGGAGAAGAATCTTCTAAATTGATGACATGTTCGACGACTCCACAATTACCAGCAACAATCTCCTCGGAAAATACATCCTGATACTCCTCTAAGAAATCCGTAAAAATTTCTTTCTGAGCCTTATTTAAATTTGAGGAATTATTAGTATAGAGTTCTTTCAAGAATGGAGCTCTTTCGGAAGAAACTTGAATTCGAGAACAACTCAAAACCTTTTCTTTATCGGATTCCGAAGAAATGAAAGCAAATTCAAAAACATTTTCTAAATTTATCTTCCTTAAGAAATCTACACCTAATAAACAATCATCATCCATGTCTATTACATACATAGGAATTTCCACGAAATATTTTCCCAAGAGAACTTTTGCCATGACCTTAAATTCGATGGGAACTACCTCTCCAGTGGGATATCTAAGAGAATTGTCCTTAATCTGAATGATGTGCTTGCCCTCTCTAACCATTCTTCTACTAAGAATCGAAACATCCGAACCCGTATCTATCTTGAAACAACACTCGTTACCATCCAACATCCCCTTATAACTAAAATAATTTGAACTTGACTTTATTCGATTAACAGAAAAAGTTTGAGAACAATTAACACTCGGGGTAATGCCCACTTCAGTTGTTCTTCCCCCGCCGAGAGCAACTAAACCGAGTTTCCCTTGTTCTCAGGACACTCAAACCGGAAATGTCCCTCCTTTCCACAATTCCAACACTCCTTTGTTCTATTCCAATCCCTCCGCTCATAACCATAACCTTTCTTTCCTCTTTCTTCGACTTTTTCATCTCCGTCCCCCTTTTCATTACTCTTCACGCCCCTATCCTTCCCCTTCTCAAATCGCTTCTCAAAATCCCTCCTTCTTTCAAAATTTCCTCCCTGTATAATTTTGACGGCCTTTGCCCTCTCTATGGCCAACTTCAGCGAGGTAATCCCTTCTAGCTAAAGAGTCCTTCTAACAAATCCGTCCGAAAGGGAAGAAACAAATTGAGCGCACGCGATCTTGTCTCGAACCGCGTAGGGACACTCAGGATAAGCTAATCGAGAGAGCCTTTCCAATTCGTGACCGAAAGTAGCTAAATCTTCCCCGAATCTTTGCCTTCTGTTCGTAAACTGAGTATAATAATTTTGCGAAAGTTGCCCCTCACCGAAACGTAGTTTCTAATTTGGACTGTAGTTCTTCGTAACCCAAATTCTCTAAATTTTCTACCGATTCTAGGACAGAACGCGCTTTTCCCCTTAAGCACGACGCTAAAAGCTACGGTTTTGATCGCATCGTCCCATTGATTCGCGCGTGCGATTAAATTAAATTGCGAGAAAAACTCTCGCAACGGAACCACACCGTCAAACGTGTCAGGTTTAAGTTTATATCCGATTTCACTGCGCGCGCCGTTTCCCACACCAACGGCTTCTACTTCCGGACCGCGATTCGCTCTAATATTGGAAGGACTTAGCTGTGTTTCCTGAGAAGGCAACCGGTCTCCCCGTAAAAATTGGAGCTCCTCATCGTGCCGGCGAAGCATTGCGGCGAGTTCCTCATCACGTTGCGCCTGCTCCTCGCGCATTTGCCGCATCTCCTGTAGCACGGCTTGGAGAGCTGCCGTCTCTGAAGCTGCCGACTCCGTCGCAGGCTCCGAAGAGTCCACCAGGCGTCTCTTTCTCGTCGCAACTAGCGTCGTCATGGCACACACACTCACACGCGCGATCCCGGACGAGCCCCCAAAAAGTGTTACGCTCCGTTCGTTATTCGTGTCGCGCGCACTCACGAACGCGTCCGCGTACTTCCGGGATCGCAGAAATAATTACTCTCGTTATACAAAAAGGAACTCGGGTTTATTTAAACTCAGAACGGAATACAAGAAAGTTCTGGGAAACCGGACCGAACGATTCGAGTCACCAGATCAATCTGACAGGCGGTAATTAAATCGATAATTCTATGCGTCCCCGTTGTCAAGAGACGCGCTTCGGCTTGAAACTTCTGCGGAGCGAAGCCAATTTCAGCCCACGAGAACGAACGTCTCGGCACGGGCGAGCGGGCGTAACAATATATATATATATTGAGCTGGTATACAGAGCTTATCAGATTTCTTTCTCAATCACAGACGCATGAAGCTGTTAAGAAAGACTGATCTATGCTGGGATACAGCGATAACCTAGAAATAGATAGTGACAGTCGTGACCATCGCCGCGTGATAGATAGTGATAGTGAAATATATATTGACAGCAGGAAGCTGATGCCGAGGAGATCTTTAAGAAGGGAGGTATATCCAAAATCACACACGTACGTATATATGTTGTCTTGTAAAAGTTGTAAAAGT
>NW_027270032.1:0-3000 GCF_030848805.1 Temnothorax longispinosus | reverse complement strand
GAAAAAGAAAAGAACAAAATAACTCTTTCCAGAAATATATTGTTTTGTATTTTGTATGCACGACATATTGAGTGCTTACTTTCCATTTTTAGTGGAACAAATCGACATAAGTGTCGTTTTTGTCTTTGTAACTCGTTAAATTCCAAGAAAGATAAAACTGTGTTTTTGCGCGCGCGCGTGCATGCTTTGACTTTGACTTGTGTGCCATTACTAACTGGAAAGCACCTACTGTGAAAAGAGAAAGTATAATATTTATTTCTACGACATAAAAGACGGTATTGTAACAAAACGCAAACAATGATGTAAAGTAATAAAACCTTCATGGAACTGCCATTCGTGAAAAATTATATGCCATAAAAGAAGGAAAAAAAATGAAAAGCGTGTAAAGCGTGTAATGCGAATTAGTTACAAAAGAAATGTTCTTGTTCTACCTTAAAAGTTAACAATACTTTCAGTCTTGAGACCTTGACTTTTGTTTTCTTATTTTATATTGCATGTAATAGAATTGCATTTGTTATATTCTTATACAGTATTCTTATACAGTAGCAAGATTGCTGATAAGCTTATTTCCAAATTGAAAATGTATCTGCGAACTAGGAAGGATAAGTTATATTCCGAGGAAATTTCCGAGAAACCAATATAATGAAAGAACGGCATTAATTTTTTGCGGTTATTCAGTTTTGCGGTCCAACCGATATTATCTTCTTTTATTGCTTTAAATTTCTTAAAAAGGAAGAGATTTCGTAAAATGCGCTCAGCTACAAAGTACAGTAATAAAACTTATTATGGTCGATGAATTAATACCGCCGTTTATCTTTCCAATTTTTACAATATGAAAATATTTTATTGAACGAGCATACTTATATCAAGATTGTCATTCAAATATCTAGACGTCCATTCGTTTGAACGTAATACCCAACGTACGGGAGGTGAACGGAACAGTGGGATTAACCGGAGAATCGAAGCTGTAATATCGTTGATGCGCTCAAGAGGAGGAGGGAGGGGGGCAAAGAAGGAGGAAAAAAGGATAAATGGGTATCCATGACTGGTAACGCCATGAATCGCGCGCTCGCCGGAGGGTCGTTGATCTTAATCGCGCGCGGATCCTCGACAATGATCCTCTCAAATGGATGAGCCCCGCCACTCGAGAGAGAGACGATGAAGATCTCTTCCCTCGAGGGGATATACACACGGTGTTATACTATCTAAGCAGGCATCCGGCCAAAATGGGCTATATCCCCCTTCCCTTCTGTCCGACACGTACTTCCCGTATATACCCCTGTGAAGGAATAGCCAGCCAATCCGGATACTATCGTCGATCCCGTTGCAGTATATATTGCACTGTAAACCGGCGATGTATCCCTTCGTACTGTCAAGAGCGCGAAAAAAATTTTATGGCTGTCTTTCGAGGGAACAGCAAAAAATCTCGTACCTATTCTTCTCGGTTAGTTTAGATTCGATTTCTCTTTTACGGAAACGTTTTAGGTACCAATCATTTTTTGAATGAATGGGTCCTTGTGACGTAATCTACGGAAATATGAATAGATAACACAGAACTTTATCTTATTTATTTTAACATAAAAAAATCTCGCGTGAATTGCGTGGGTTTTATTTGTTAGAAGAAATTTAGTCGGGATGATTTATAGCATCGGATTTAAAAAAATATTTTATGATAAAAAACGTTTTTCTTTTTAAATAAACTTTTCAGCTTCTTTTTGCGATCTTTGGTATACATTAATTTGGATCATTATAGAAAGAGTGTTATCTAATTAGACCATAAAGTATGGATTATTATTATTTATCTATTTATTGCTTTGTTAACGAAATTTGTACAACTCATATTTATAGTATCGTCACGAAATCATAATTGTTAAACGAGACAGATAGCAGGATCGTTGGAATATCGTGTTCAAATATAAATTTAAGATTTCCCTGGCAATCGTATAGTATCCTAAATTCTTTGCACCACTCGAGCCTTCCTGTTAAAGATGATGTATTTTCGATTTCAACCCCGCCGTTCAAAAGAAAATAAGACGCGTTTCAAAGCACTTTGAAAATAAACGGCTCGCAAGTTGTCGAGTCCGGACAAAACGGCACTCTTCCGTCCATTTATAAAATCATGAAACCAGATTGCTGGGCACAAGTTCCCTCCTTTTCTCACCCTCGGGGTGCGAGCTCGTCGCTCCGGGTGTACGATATTCGGCTCCGGAGGGTTGAATCGGGAGCCAGGCAGACTGGCTGACTGGCTAGAGAAGCCGTGATTCAGCGGCTGAGAGAGGGAGAGACGGAGGGCGGTCCAGAGACTCCAGAGGCGTGTCGGGCTCCTGGGAGTCCTGGGAGCGAGCGTGATCCAGCGTGGGGGAACTCCGCGCGCTTTTCGGTGCCCCAGGCCCCAGTCTTCACTGAGGCGCCACATCGTGCGTGTCGTTGCTGGCGAGAGTGGTCTTCTCACACTCGTGGATCGAGCGCGGTGAATCGCGCGAAAGAGAATACAAGGCTATTCTTCGTCCCGTCATCTAAACTAACACTTTCGGAGTTTTCCTTTTTTCCTCCAAGAGGCGCGATCTCTCGTTTATCCCGATATACGCGGGAGCTAGTATCGATAGTGACATATAGTCGACCTCCACCGAGAAGGAGGAGAGAGAGTGTTGTCCAGGAGGCCCGGTTAACCCGCGGCGACGAAGATGATGCACGCAATGAGCGAGCACGCGGGCGTGGGCGTGCTACCATTCGACGGAATGGGTCTTTACGAACAGCCGCGACCGCCCCGGCTCGTCTTCAAGATGCCGCGCGTGGTCCCCGATCAGAAGACCAAGTTTGAGAGCGACGAGCTGTTCAGAAGGCTGAGTCGCGAGAGCGAGGTGAGTCCGGCACGAAAAGCACCGGCATCGATAAAGAAAGATATACGGACACGTGAAAAGAACACCCTTGAATACGTGAAAAGTCGCGTTTGAAAGAAGATTGTCTATTAGAAAATTTAAATTTCTAGGAAATTTATAA
>NW_027270031.1:0-2762 GCF_030848805.1 Temnothorax longispinosus | reverse complement strand
ACACTCATTTGGGCTCGACCACTTTTCCCACGAGTTGTTCATACTATTTTTTCCTAACAAGAGCGTGAAACAGGCCGCTTTTCCCGCTTGTTTTACAATTTCATTTCTCCACTAGTTAAGAAATGGCTCCATTTCTCAACGCTTACGTCACGATTGCGAAATGGATCGTTTTGCTCACTCAAAACAAGCGCGAAAAGCGGCCCATTTCACGCTCGCGTTAGGAAAACTATTTAAAAGCCCAAACAACGGAAAATATATTTTTGATTAATTAATAATATATTACAATAAAAGAAATTAGACCGTTACAATATACAATCAATCAATATTAAATAAGCCACTTATGGTCCGAGCTTAGATCTTAATTAGTAGCCTAATAATATTTTTGTGTACTATAAAATAAATTACTACTAATAATAAATTATTTATTAAAAGTATTATTTGTTTCATATAAAAAATATTTGCATAATAATTATGTAGGTACTTGCTTCTTACTTTTGACATTAACACATTGCACAAAGTTTAAAAGTATAAAACAACCTGTCTTCCGAAGCGCGGATCTAGCTCGCGGCAGGTCAGGGTTCGGAGAATGCGTGAAGAAACAGATTGTAGATTAAATTAACAAGATGAAGTTTATTACGCGGCTAATATAGATATCAAATAGTGTACACGATACGTGGGTGGTCGTGATTACAAAAAGATCGAGTTATTTCCCGTAAGTTTTACAAAATGTAGTTATGGGCGTAATTACAGTGGTCTGAACGCATAAATCCCAATAAAGTGTACGCAAATCGTGTCGCGCTTGGGCGGCGCTGGCTGACGGAAGCGCGCGACGAGCGATCGATAGAAGTGATCAATGCGGATCGTAAGGGCCCCCGCATAATAAAAAATATACGGAACAAAAAAGAGATATTAGCGATTAGGAATAAGAAATCAGGAATAAAGCTGGTGTAATATAGTAACACGGCTTCCGATAGGTTAAAAATCTATTGCCTGATATGTTATTCCCTGTTTCTGTTACCTGTGTTTTTCATCCAATTTTTTTCTTGATTCTTTAGTCCTAATCGATAATATCTGTTCCTTGTTCCTTATATTTTTCATTGCGCGGGGGCCTTAACGCGTGACAATTGTATGCCCGAGCGGAGCTGGATTTTCGGGCGTCGCGGATCGTGAAAATGGCGCAAAGTACAAAATGTACGCGAAGACGGAAACGCGTGAAATCCCGTCGCAGAGAACGGAAAAGGGAGTCGCCGAGACGTACTCGGCGGAAACAAAGAACAGATTCTCTACCCTGCTCTACCCCACCCAGGTAGCAGAGTTACATTAAATGACATATTAATAACGTCTTAATGATGTCTCTAACGTCAATAAAATGTCATTAAGACGTCTTTAAACGTCATCCTGCTACCTGAGCGGCTGATAGCTAGGATCTGGATTTCGGTAGTATGAAAAGCGGAGTGATCGATGAGATCAGGAGTTGACTAACGGCGAAATCTGATAATTACAAAAATCCACGGAGTTTTATATCACTTTATACCCCGCGGATCGGCGACGCTGGTGGCGGGGGAACGGTGCCGGCGAGCGTGAGTCCGTTAAAACTTCGAGCGCAATGATAAAGTTTAAAAAAAAGGTGGGCACACCGTGCTGGAATAAATACTTAATTCGTCCTTATTTTTTTTTTACATCATGCATTTAAGTACATTATTTTATTTAATAAATAACAGGATAGTTTGCAAATACATTCTGATTTTTTTTGATTATATCAAATTAATTTTATAATAAACTAAATTTTAAGTAATAAGTGACTTACTATTGAGACTTACTTTCTTATACATACAACTGGTTATAAGTAACTATAAATACTTGGCCAAGAAACATCATTCTTTTCTTTTCTATCGCGCTTGTACTATATTAAAATACATTGTAAAATCAGATCGATGAATGTTGTTTGTAAAGACAATATCGTTATTGTTTGTAAAGAATAACCATTCTTTCGTTTTTTTGGTCTTTAAAAATGGTCTTTGCTGTAACAATCCGAAAACGATTGATAGTATACAGAACTTGATAGTATATAAATAGATATATAGAATAGCGTTTTTTTTATATTGCACCAGTTTGATTGTCATTTTTCCTTCCGTACTTTTCCCCTTTGCACTTATTAGCAGTGTTAAAAAACGCAAGAAGTGGTAGGACTTATGAGGTACTTTTTTTGACAAGAATATAGGAATAAGCAAAAAGAATATTCACGTTTCCATGACGTCATTCACATATTGTTAGAACTTTCATAATATTGCTTATGCGCTATAAAATGACACGGATAGTCAAGATAATAGGGGGTTAAGGGTAATATTTTTATAATATTAATCTCTGTAATCCCTGCTTTTCAAATAATTACAATAAAAGCAATTTACTGTCCACGGAGTGAAACTCCACTAACAGCACGCTTTCTGTCCTAAAAGGTTATACGGGAACAAAAACCTTTGTTTGCAAAGCTTTTTACACGCTTTGTCATCAAAGAAGCTTTCATAAATTTCTCTCTCTAATGGAATAGAGAGATTATACGTAATAATGATTATATGTAATAATGTTTCCTATTACCTTTCCCGATTCCGTGCACGTATTTCAAAGAATAAATTTCGATAGTTTAAAAGCAACTTTCTAGCTTTCTTTTGTGATTTTATAACACTATATAGATAATCATGTATCATTTACTTTTTTAATTACATTTTACCGTTTTCTATATTAAGTGCATTCGGGGCACCATG
>NW_027270030.1:0-3000 GCF_030848805.1 Temnothorax longispinosus | reverse complement strand
GGGCCCAAGCCGGTGTTCATAAGCTAGGTGCAGTTTATGCATCGTTACCTTTTCTGCCTCCACACTTTGTAAGTAATTTAAAAAACATATTCCTTTTTGCTCTGTTTCATTCATCCGATAGGGTTAAATTCGGTAATGCTGTTATTTTTAGTAAGGTCATTGATTGCTTAAATGACCTTTCTAAAAATGGCATCATCGTTGAAACAGAGACGTACAATGGTGTAATAAAATTTCACTTGTGTGCTTTCGTTGGAGATAACTTGGCTCTATCCGGAGCTCTTGGTTTCACAGAATCGTTCTCTTCCAAATATCCTTGTAGGATATGTCGTATAGATAAGGACGGCCTTCAAAAATTAATGAGGAAAGATGTTAACTTGTTGAGAAACATGGACTCTTATGCATCTGATGTCGCAATATGTGATTTGTCTAAGACGGGTATAAAGGAGAAATGTTGTTTGTTAGAAGTCGAGGGGTTTAACATTTTCGAAAATGTGTCCACTGATATTTTGCATGATTGGTGTACGGGAGTTTGCCAATATTCTATGAATTTTATACTTTTCTCCCTTATTAAAACCTACAAACTTATATCTTTGCCTTTGCTGAGAACCAAGTTAAATGCATTTGATTACGGTTGTGATAGCATCTCAAAGCCATCTGCCACCATCTCCATTGAGGGTCAGCAAGTTAAATATAAGACGTCTGCTTCTCAAATGTTGACATTAGTGCGATATTTCGGATTAATTGTTGGCTCGTATGTGCCTGAGGATCACCCTGTATGGAATTTTTTCTTGTTGCTCAGGCGGATCAATGACAGGTTGGTAAATCGTAGGGTTTACTCTGACTCATGTGACGCGTTGGCTTATGATATTGAAGAAATTAACCGGCAATATCTGAAGCTCTCGAATCACACATTAAAGCCTAAGTTCCATTTCATGATTCACTGCCCCCAAATGATGAAAAAGTTTGGTCCTCTCGCGAACTTGTCGACATTTAGGTTTGAAGCGAGGCACAGATTCGCGAAGATGGCAGCGCATACTGTTGTTGGCAGGGTAAATATTTGCAATACTATAGCATTAAAAAATCAATTGATGCTAAACGAGGTTTTTCTGAAGCAAAAAAAGTTTAACAGATTTGTATGGGGTAAAAGAAAAACTATTTCTGATGAGGAAATTTCAGCTCTTCGCAGTATATGGGATACTCTGCCTGCAGAAAACAATTTTATTGGTCTTGGGTAAAAATTGACGGGATTTTTTTCAAACCTTCCTACAATGTAACTGCATGCCCATACAATGCCCATAGCAGTATGGAGAGAGAAGGGAAGATATACCTGAAAACGAGAAGAAAGAATGGAGTACTTACCCCGGTGAGCGAACAACTGGAGGAATCCCACGACGAAGGCGATGACGAACCCATGCGAGGCGAGGACGATCCAGACCAAGAGGACGGCGGAGGAGACATCCCGGTCGAAGAACCACCGAATCTGCAAATAAAACAAGAAAGGTCAGTGAACATCACGATAAAACAAAAAGTAACGGTAGAGTGTATTGAAAAACGTAACGTGAGTGCGCGAAAGGCTAAAAAACCGCGAAGACCGCGTAATCCGAAGACGCTGAAATAGCGCGCAAAATTACGCGCGAAACAAAAGAGGCGCGACGGTAACGGGAGATTCGCGAAGATAAAGACCGAAAAGACAAACGCGGCGGAAAGTGAAAAACGCGCGAGACACCCGGTACGTGCGGAAATTCGGAGCGCGACTCGTGTGCGACAGGTGGTACGCGCGGAATTCCGGAGCGCGCGACGTAAACAAGGAGGGGGGAGCGCGAGGTCTACTGCCGCGACACGCGAACAAAAGCGACGATTAATCGTTCGCAAGCTTCCGAAGCGCGCAAAAGTAACGAGAAGAAGGCGAGTTAACGTGCGCGAGAAACGCAAGAGTCTTGTAACGGCGATAAAATCCGTGAGAAAGAGTGCCCGAAGAAACACCGCCAAGATAGACCGCGACGTAATGTCGGAGAAGGAGAGACGACGGTTCGTGCTGCAAAAACTAAGAGCTAGTGCAGTTGCGGAGGAACAGCGTCAACGGGCCAGGCAAATTGTGGAGCTGGCCGAAAAATACGCGGCGGCCCTGCCGACCGACCCGCACGCGGCGGAAAATGATTCGGCGAAGGAAGAAGCGGCGGAATGTCAGGCGATTCTCCAGGCCATCCAACATCTGGAGGCGCTGAAGGGAAGAAATGACAGTGCGACGGAGAGCATTGACGAGATCCGGGCGTCCGACCAAGTGACCGTGGCCAACGCAACGGTAGCCGTGTCGGCGAAGTATACGCGCAAGGAGGACCAGCCACCGTACCGAATAACGATCACGGTAAAAGGGAGCGAGATAAGTGTATCGGCGCAACTCCTGGAGGACGAAGCGGACAAGGACGGCAATAATGATGGCAATGACAACGCCGAAATACAAGGAACGCCCGAGTACATACTGGGTGACATTCCGGAGCCCACGAGACCAACAACCCCGATACGACAGCCAACGCCGCAACCCGGCCCTAGAGGGGGAGGAAACGCGCGAGCGACAGTGGAAGAGTCCGGACGAAAGTGTGGACGACGACGAGGAGAGTGACTCCAAAGAGTCGACGGAGACGGAGTCGACACGAAGTACAAACGGGAGCGAAACGGACCCGGACCGAAGAGACGACGGAGGAGGCGCGGAAAACAGGTATACCAAGAGAAAAAGAGTGGTATACCAATGCGAGGAATCGACTAAGACCACGGCGAAGGCCACGGGCAAACGCGCCGCAGCAACAAAAGCGAACAGCAAGACGCGCGCAATACTAAATATTGAGCACGAGGAGAAGCTGGCAGTCCGGCGCGAAAAACGCCAGCTCAAAAAGATCAAGCAGTCGTCGACAATTGATTTGGGAAGCGGAGACTCTTCGGCGAACCTCGAATCCCCGCTGACGGGGAGTGTGCAGCCGGCGACTGCAATTGCGACGACCGGAG
>NW_027270029.1:0-3001 GCF_030848805.1 Temnothorax longispinosus | reverse complement strand
CGACGATTTTTGCTTTTTAAACCCATTTTAAAAACATTTATTTTCGCAAAAATACTGATGATTAATTCCAGTAATTAAGGTTGTATTTTTAATAGAGCATAACTTTTATATTTGACATTACTTTTAATTAAAAAACTACAAAATTTTAACCCTAATCCCTCCAATGTTTTTTTCGCCATTTAATTAACGAGATTTTGACTGTTTGCCGTTTCGAGAGTAAATGAGTTAGGGCTCTGAAATTTTTACCTGATGTTCCCTACTATAACAACTTTTTTTAGGGATGCAGGGGGATCATCCCACGGTCGTTGGTTTTCCGGAATAAATGACCGGAACAAACGACGTTACAAACGCGTGGGACACGAAAGTGCAAGATTGGAGGAATTAGAGTTAATTATAAAAGTAATCTTAACATTTATATATAGTGTAATAAATATTTTTAGTATAATAAAAAAAGACAATTATGTCCTTGGCAACTATCATAGTCCGAATAATTTTTTAAGTGAAGAAGATATGCTGTGCACATTTCAATATAATATATTGAATTCGGTGTGTTCGTGGTACACAACAAGATCATGTCTGTTAATTTTGTAAAATATAAAAGTTATGATATAATAGGAAGTAAATTATACGTGATAAAAAAATAAAAACAAGGAAAAAATGACTAATGACCATGAAATTTGGACTTCGGTAAAAAAAATCTCATAAAGCGTATAGAAAATAATATGTGTATTAAAATTAAATAAATACATTTTCTGTTATTTTACTGTAATCTTATAATTTTATTTTAAATCTTGAATGTGATACAAAATGAGTTCCATATATGTCAAAAAATATATTGTCTTCCTATATCTAGACTAATATTATCTTAATTAAAAGTAACAATGATATGTCGACAATAGTTTCAAACAACAGAAGATTAAATACAGCCAAATAAAACCAACATTAATTCTTAATTTCGATGTAAATTCTTATGGCGATCGGCGGAGGACCGAGTTCTTTGTCCAGAGCTAACTTCTCCACTATTTGTATTTGACACTCCAATTTATAGGATTTGAACATATGGTAGTTCACGTCGAGTCGATCAATTGCTCTTTTCCACAACGCAACTTGCTTATCGGTTATACAATTCTGGGTGTCGTAATGCAGCAATGCTTCGCTCTTGTTTCCTATGTTTCTTAATATAAAATTAAGCTTGCCGAATACGGAATATCTTGAATATCTCTTTTCTGATCGCATTATTATGTGAATATAATTAGATATACCTTGGAATGCAATTCTCGATAGATAAAAACCGCCCAGTTCAGCATTTGGAATCATGTAGCAGAGATTACTTCGAGTATTCATTCGCAACGTAAACGCGCACACTATCATTTTTCCTTGAGTGGCACATTTATTTAATAAAGCGTCAAAAAACAATAGATTATTTGCGAAAAAAAGCAAAGACCAATTTAACATTACTTTTATAGTAATTAAACGCTGCGATATCATGAATCGAGTGTTATTTCAAGCATTAAATTTTTTGTATCATGTATCTTATATTTCGTTACCTTTACGAGTGCTACCGTAATCTGCTCTGACGAAGTACTTCCGCTTAATGTGATATCTAAAAAGATCGTCATGTATAGGCCTTACACCGATTATTTTGATGGCTGGTGGATGTATATGTTTTATCCGGTGTAGCTCTTTTTGCGTGAAACGCAGCTTCATATCACCAATTGGCTCCTTAGTTTCCAAGTTAACTTTCTCTAGTATCACAAAAGGTAAATAAAGTTCCTCCTTGTCACTGTCACTGTCCTATAATAAATCAAGCAAATCAAACGTAAGAAATACAAAATCCAAGATATCCTTATGTGTCATTTTAAGCAAGATCTTCGATTACGTTATGCGAAAAATATACACCTTTTTGTAAGCCTCTTCACCCTTGAAATACGTCGATCTCGATAAAACTTGATTAGTCGCTTTGCTCAGCGATTTCGTTTGCAAACATCTACGTTTTCTGTAAAGTGATACTTACGTTTTCACTTGTACAATATTTAACAATGTTGTAAAAATAAATATTACTCTCATCAACGTGAAGACCTACCTGCCAAAAGTACGTACGACCAAATCAATCTCCAGGCCATCACACACCTAAAAGCTTAATCGCGCAATAATTTTAGACGGTGCTTTAATCTGCTGCACCAGATCCATCAGTGATGTCATTCTGTAAACATCTATGTCCGTCTTCCTTGACAGCATCTCTAAATCTTTATAGAACTGATTGTGCACCCATTTGTTTCCCAATCCAATCACGTAAAATTTAATGTCCAAGTCTTTCAAGGATGACGCCTTCTGATCTGATGCGATGTTTTTCGTTGTCCACGAGTTTAGGGGTGTGACAAGTAATCAAAACTATCCTGCGTTTGGTAAGGACTGTCTTTATCTTTAAGAAGATATCCATGGCATATGTTAACGCTTTGTGAAGCGGGTAACCATCCTCGGATTTCATGCTCTGATAACCCTTTATGCAGCTTTTAACTGCATACTTCTGCATACTCCATATTAGCTTCTGCCAAAAAATTTGCTTGTACAACTGCAGGGATAATTAATGACAATTAATTGTAACTTGTTAATCAAACTCATAACCAACGTTATAACTAACCTTGAAAAACTTTTGGATATGACTGAGCTTGGTCTCCGGTTCTATCTCAAATATCTTCTGTGTAGCATCGACGAGAAACAATGTAGCTTCTCTTACTCCGTATCATTAACTCTCTTGCAAATCGTCTTCTCCATCCGTATTTGTAATCTTGTACGAGTGCTATTTTTGTTGTCAGCATAATTTGTTACTATTAATTAATTCGCAGTTATCATTTAAATAATGTCTCAGAGAACATTATATAGATATTTTGAAGTCATCTGTAAAATCATAAGAAATCTTAAAATTCCGAAGATGTCTTATTATGACATAATAAATCTAAACATATTTTAGGTAACTGCTGTAATTAATAATAAATACGTA
>NW_027270028.1:0-3060 GCF_030848805.1 Temnothorax longispinosus | reverse complement strand
TATTTTTTTTTGTGCGGAGGCCTTAACAATTGAATAATTCCAACAAAGTCCTCCAAGATATATGGTTTTCCTAGGGAGCGAACGACTAGAGGAGTCCCCAGTTGGCGGAATCGGGTCTAACTAAAATTCGAGTTCGCTATAGCAGCACTGCCAGACGTTGTTATAAAAGCAGCTGCAGAGAGAAGGACAGGCAGAAAAAGTCCTACTCTTCGGATACAAAGGACAAAGAGAGAAAGATATGGTCACATGTGACACGTAAAAGCGTGTCTTTTTTTTAAGCCACAATATTTCCAATCTGTCGGACAGTCACCCAGGCAAAAAGCCCAAGGTCACTGATCGAAGATTATGTTCTTGCGCCCAAGCGATTAAGATAAGAGCATAATCAGGATAGCCTTCTAGAACGAGGGCTAGATGTCGGTGAAGTGGGTGTGATCAGAAAGCTGATCAGCAGATCCTTGAACTTCGAGAGTGCGCTAGTTCCCACCTTTATGAGAAATTCCTGAGAAAGAAAATAGCGTAATCATCTTTATAAAATGCGCCCAATGACAAATCAGCGGATTAGCTAAAAAGCCTATTCACCGAGATCAAAATCAGGGATATTCCTTTCGATGCATTGCCAGCCGATGAGCTACTCAAACACCATTGGTACATGTGGAAGAGCCTGATTTGTCGGTTGAGGAGACCGACAGATCTCCTGTCGAAGAAAAATAATAATCTTTCTTCGACAGACAAAACACAGGTCTGGTAGCCAAGTCGTCGTAAGAGAGAGTGAAAGCAGGGATGTCAAGTGCGTCTATGTCGCTGCCTTGATCAGCGGCTTCTCCCAGGAAGCCTAAAAAACTGTTTCAAAAGGTAAAAGTGATCTAATAGCTCGCTCCACCATGCCAGGAGAATGTCTTATTTGCGTTGCTGCATCCATAATTCTGTTCACAAGTTCATCCCTATTGCGAGATTGTTCTGTATAAACTACTGACTTCATATGCCCCCAAAGAAAGTAATCTAAGGATTTGAAAATGTTTCAAATATTCATATTAACTTTCAATAGTTGTGGTTCTGTTAGGAACATTTACGGAGATATGTTTAATGTTTATTAAACAATTTCAACTCTAAATGACTTCAATAACACCACCCGGACCTCGAGTCATAGGACTCATAGGACACCCTGTATAATATATAATATGCATATATAATATTATAATATACATATATGTATATAATTTTAGTTTCATATATAATACATTTTATTTAAGAATTTTAAGTTTAAAATTATCATGTTAAAATTAAACTTTTATTCTGTAATCTTGTTTTAACATTTTAAAAAAGTAACTGAAAAAGTAAACTATAGTTACTTTTTAAGTAACTGTAACTGTAACGAGTTACTTTTGAGAATCAGTAACTAGTAACTGTAACTAATTACTTTTTGACTCGGTAACGATAACTGTAACTAGTTATTTTTAAAAAGTAACTTTCCCAACCCTGAAAATATTTATATACATATATATATTTGAGCTGATGCTTTATAATCATAAGACAATTAATTTTGTTTACCTTAAGTGCTCAGACATAACAGTCTGTGAATTACTTTGTGTTGTTTACCATTGTATCATCACTTGTACTGCTGAAAGTAAAAAAATTTAAGAAATAAAAATATAAAACAACATGCAATAATTTCTTGTACAGCAATGAAGTCGTTAATACGCATAAAATCAATAAAATTATACCTAGCATTTTCTTTTGAAGATTGCATAAAACGTGTTTCTGCTTTATTTTCCATTGAAGTGTCGATCAAATTGGTCTCGGACTCACTAAAAAACTGTTTTTGCTGTTAAAAAAAGATATTGTAATAGAATTTATTGCAATCTTCACATATCATAATAAGAAAATATTTTATATAATACAATAATACACACCTGCTGTTTTCACTAACATTTATTATGTTGTGTTTGATTTTGCACTTCCTTTAGCACTTCTCTTTCCTTCAATAGTGGCAAATTTTCTGTTGGAATTGCATGATCATGAAGTCTTCGTAATTTCTTAGGCGAGTAATTTTCGCAGTTTGCTAAATACGCTGGCTTTGGTTTGTAACAGCTTGGTGTAAAGTGGACAGAGCATATGCGAGCTACAAAAATTAATTTCAATAAAGTATTAAAATATATGCCTCAATTATAATTTATATAGATTCAAAATAACGTACCGTTTTTTAGGTTAACTTTATTTTTGTTAGCAGCTTGCATCCATTTTAACGCAGTTTCTTCATCCTTTGGATAAGAAAAAAATTGAATATTTTTCTCTTTTGCATTCTCGCTTCTATTTTTGCATCCACTTACACTACACATAGGCATTTTAAAAAAGACAAATTAAGCCGAACACGTTCACTTTTGACGTATGTATATACATAAAGTATATCTATATATATTCAATATGGCGCTCGCTTGGCCGTCGCCATGTCTGCGCAGAACATGCTCAATTTCGACCCCTCTAACGAGCATACCTTGTTTTCTTTCTACCATGGCAGAAGCCATACGCGCATGCGCTATGGTATCCGTAAAAGCTCTAACAGATACCATCGCGCATGCGCATAGTTATGGTAGCATGCGCATGCGCTGCCGAGCCATAGTTACAATAGGCGGCCTTGTGAAATGATTAATTTGTTATTTTTTCAATAAAAATGCAATAAATCATTAAAATTATGATGGAGCAATAAGGAGCAATGAAGGAGCAATCGTTCTATGCCCTATAAAGTTGCATAGAGTTATTATAAATATGTTTTTCAATAAAAATTAAAAATTTTTCGTTTTTATTAAATATCTCGAAAAATAATAATCTTAAAAGGGGAGGAATCGTCGATTCTGAGGGAGCAATTAGGGAGCAATCGTTTGAGCTATAGTAAATTAAAAAATATGAACTTGCATTGCCAACTTATTTCCGGTAATTTTTCTGTGTCACATTTTCCGACGCGCCGCCTGAGAAAGTGCGCATCAACTACGTCGTTTCGCTCGGTAACCGCACATGGTTTGCGTCCGTGCTAATGGTTCGTGTCCGAACTAGCCAGTTAGAGGA
>NW_027270027.1:0-3112 GCF_030848805.1 Temnothorax longispinosus | reverse complement strand
ATAATCACTGTTTTATCATCAGAAATGTACAAATCTTTTATCATCGACGAGATGGTAATAGCTAAAAGTGTATGAAAGATAAAACAGAAATTAGCATATGAGTTGCCATAAATAAGAAAATATTTTATAATTTTTTCAATATTTGTATCTTTTTATTAATATTTTATAATTTGTTCAATATTTGTATATATATGTATCCGTAGTGACGTAAAAATATATGTATATATATATGTATATATATTTTTTTTACGTCACTACGGATTATATAATTATGACAAAAAATATACGTCATTTTTATTTAAATCTACTTGAATATATTATGTTTCTTGCAAAAGGTATATTATTTATAAATTTCGTAATTTTGTTAATTATTAATTATGTTAATTATTAATTATTCTCTATCTTTCACAGGCAGACAGTAAAATCGGCCATTCAATACATTTTTTCTTATACTTCTTATAAATGCAAGTACTATAGTATAAGTTGTCTATTTCAGAAATAGTCAATATTTTTTGCGTGCTTTAAAATATTAAAAAGCTTACTTCTTTTATTATATTTAATAATACATTTCTTATTAAACGACCGATAAAAAGAAAAGTTTACAACATTTTTACTAGTTTATTAGGGCATAACTTTTATTACTTGGCGCAAATTATTGAACATTCTCCGTGTATGTGAAAGCCTAATGAAAGCAGAGTATTAAAATAATATACATATTTAAAACAAAAGAGTGATAAAAAGAATTTTTACAGAAATTATACGAATTTTTTAGGGTGGCTCCCCATGCAGGACGGAATCTCGGAAAACGGAATCTCGGAATCATTCTGATTGGTTAGTCCCATGAGGCTAACCAATAGCCTTATGGGACTAACCAATCAGAATGATTCCGAGATTCCGTTTTCCGAGATTCCGTCCTGCATGGGGAGCCACCCTTAGTCCCATGAGGCTAACCAATAGCCTCATGGGACTAACCAATCAGAATGATTCCGAGATTCCGTTTTCCGAGATTCCGTCCTGCATGGGGAGCCACCCTTAGCATACACGCCCGTTAAGTATGTAGGTACATATATACATCATATATATTTTGAAAGCCAATTAATCGCATTTAACATCAAAAGACCTACGGAATATAATTATTTCATTTCTTGCATTTTCTTTTTGTTCTCTAGCTATGTAATCGACATTGCATTATCGTGGACGCCGTGTAGATAGATTCAACCTATATTGTTCGTCGAATAGCTATATATCTACATCTCGCGAGAGCAGATGTCAATTGTTTATGATTTCTTCGCGACGCTAACTGCAGCAAGCACGTGTAGGAATTATTTACAGTGTTTCGATAAAATTGTGCTCAGCAATTCTTATAACTGTATTTAAGTGTTGTAGTGTTACGCAGTGCAGTAAGTATTAAGACTACATCTGAAAACAAGTAAGATTTTAACAGTTTGGTAATTTTAGGTACGTAAAAATGTCGACTACTCGTAAAGTCGGAAAGACTCATTCTAGTACTTGCATTTATAAGAACTGCGGTATAAAAAGCAGAGAAAATATATTAAATGTTCGATTTCATCGTCTGCCTGTAGAAGATAGAGAGCGATTAATAACATGGTTGGTAAATAGCGGTTGTGATGATTATGCGGAAGAATCCGATGCAGAATTGCGAAAGTTCAGAATATGCAGTAGACATTTTCCAACAAATATGATATATCCAAGCGGAAGATTAAAAAAGAATGCGGAACCATTATTATATCCTGTCGATTTTGATGATGATGAATCAATAGACGAGGATATGCCATGTCAGGAGCATTATGGGCAAATACGCATTTAAAAAAAAAAAATAACACATAAAAACGCTCAGATAAACCAATTAAAAAGATGTAATGACAAATCGAAACTCATGCTTAGAGCAAAACAAGCCGTAATTGTTCGTTTACGAAAAAAAATTATGGCAGGTAATTTACCAGACAACAGTATTTTGAATGCTTTATTACGAAGAATGCACAAGGTTTTCTTTTAACATTTTTAATAATGCAATTTTTTCACAAGGAAAGAACTGTGTATAATGACGAAGAAAAACAATTGACTAAAAAAATGCATTACACTTCGCCAAGTTTATATAGAAAAATGCGCGAGGAATTCGGTTTTATATTACCTTCAGAAGGGACCATAAAAAATTGGTTTAATGTAGTAAATTTATGGCCTGGAATTTGTAGTACCGTGTTCAATTGTTTAAAAGCGAAGGTAAATTGCATGGACAATGACGAACGCAATTGTGTTTTACTTTTTGATGAAACAAAAATTAAAAAAGGTTTTGATTTTCACGAAAAACGACAAAAAATTGAAGGCTAATTGAAGACTTGGGATCACTGGGACATAACACAACCGTGCGACAAGTGTATTAGTTTTTATGGTACGAGGTTTGTTACATAATTGGAAGCAACCTGTAGCGTATTTTTTAACCGGTGGAGCTCTAAATAATACTCTTTTAACATCTGCATTAAATCAAGTTATAGGAGCAATATTAGATACGGGATTAAAAGTGCGTGCTATTGTTTGTGACCAAGGCACTAATAATCAAAGTGCTATAAAACATAAAATTTCTATAGATCGTCTTTATTTCATGCATGGACAACAAAAAATATATGCGATTTTTGACGTACCACATATTTACAAATCTATAAGAAATCAACTCTTAAAATATAATATTTTTTATGATGATAACAAAATAGCATCATGGAATGATATACGTTTATTATGGCGATTGGAAAATGATAAAGCGACAAGAGCTGCTTGCAAATTATCGGAAAAACATGTAAATCCAAATAATTTTGACAGAATGAAATGCCGTCTAGCTTTACAAGTATTCAGTCGCAGAGTGTCAGCAGCTTTATTAACTGCAGGAACAGCAGGAGGAATTGATACTGAAACTGTAATGCATACTGCTGAATTTTTTAGAATTCTGAATGACAGTTTTGATTCTTTAAACAGTCGCAGCTGTAATAGTCCAAATCCGAACGCTTGTGCTCTATCGCAAATTCGGCTTGATGTGGAAAATGATCTCAAACAATTATTAATAGATTGTTCTAAATGGCGCACTATTACAAATAATGGT
>NW_027270026.1:0-3422 GCF_030848805.1 Temnothorax longispinosus | reverse complement strand
ACGTGTATTTTAATGTGATTAACACTTTGATCGCGAAGAAAATATTCAAACCCTGTGTGATGTGAATGCTGTGCCTCTATCTGATATTATGTTAATTGGTTTATTATAATTATGGAAGAATTGTTTTAAACATGTTATGGCTTCACAAGAGTTTTGTAGTTTTTGTTGGATACAATTTGATATATTTCGAGAAAGCATCTACTATTAAAAGATGTAGCTTTTTAAGAGAAACATGTTTATCAACTGAACCATAATGATCAATGTGAATTGTCTCAAAAGGGATATTACCTTTTGGAATAGATTTAGATAACTTTAAGCGTAATTCGAACTTGTTTTCAACAAATGTTTGAAGATCTTTTCAAGAATATCTAAGTGTGATTCTAGTGAATCCGTAACAATTAATATATATCCATATAGACAACAACCGTTCCTTCTTTAATATATTTCTCTAGAATTTTAATAATAGATCTTTGAAACACTTGCGGTCCGATTTTCAAGCCAAACGGCAAACGAACAAACTCAAATTGGCCAAAAGGAGTTACAAATGACGTATATTTAATAGACTCCGGTGACATTGGAATGTAATAGAATCCATCTTTTAAATCTAGCTTAGTAAACCATTTTTTTCCCCGCAAAGCGTCAAGCTGATCCTCAATAAGAGGAAGAAAAAAATTTTCGCTCGCCATTACTTTATTTACAGCACGATAATCTACGCACATTCTTATCTGACCTTTTTTTTGGGTCAAGACAATAGGAGATGCGTACTCGGATGTTGGTCGAATAATTTTTCTTTTCAACAAATCATCTATTATTTTACGTACCTTTTCTTTCTCACTATAACTTAATCTTCGCGGCCTAAATTAAATCGGTTTATTATCTTTGAGAGTTAAAACAGCTTCTATTTGCACGCTCGGTATCTCCGGACGTTTCGGTTTCAAATAACAATAAAAAAAAAAAAAAAATTTAAAAAACGTTTGCGATATTTTGGCGCCAGATTCGGATTAATATCAACACAGTCAGCTCCTTTAGGCTGTTCAAAATCAATATTCAATATTTTTTTAACCGTCTTATCATATTCTAAATCTCTGATTAATTTATATCCGAAAGATTTTAGCGTATCTCTACCAATCAATAATGGAATTGACATTGTATCATTTGGTACTTCTCCAACAATAACAGGTTTGCTCGTACCGTCTATAGTAATACTACCTTCAATAAGACCCGTTATATTTAATTTAGAATTATTGATTCCTCGATATCTGTTCCAACTAACGTTCGGAATTTTTACTACTACATTATTCACTAAATCTTTTCTAATTAGCGTTATAGGACATCCGGTATCTATTCTGGCAATACAAAAAATGTTGTCACCTCCCTTTACACTCAAATCCACACTTTTTTTAAACTCATCCCTGAGTCCGCTCTGCAAATCCACCAGGTGAATCTCCTCATGAGATACCGATTCATCGTCCAAGTTTGTTTCCTCCTCAGCTGATTCCTTTCCGTCATCAACGATTAGTCCAACCTGGCGTTCTGTCGTTCTTCCCTTTGGCGTCGTTTCCTTCGAATCAATGTGGTCTTCCTTCTTAGCAGTACTTCCTTCTTGGCAAGATGGCCCACTTCTTGACAGTTGTAACACTTGCTGCTTTCTCGCGTCGACACTTTCAATTTGCTCGGACTTTCCTTGTCAGTTTTAGGAACTCTTAGCTTGGGTTTGATATATTGAAAGAGAGTTCCAACATACTCGCGACGAGGCGTGGTAGTTTTGGGCATAGTTAATTTAATTTTTCGAAATCCTCTTAGTAGCGCTAGCACAGTCTTGAAAGAATGCATCTGGGCTTGATTTCGTAAATTTTCTGACGGGATTCCTTCGATGATGTAATCTACCATCTCATCTTCTGCGATAGGAACTCGATTTCCCAATATGAGCTTGTCATGACAGTACTCACTAAACGTTTCAGTCTTCTTTCATTTACGGGCCTCAAATTGTCGTCTCCGCTCCAGTCGTCCCAGTGGTTGATTAAACATGACGTTCATTTTCTCAAGAAGCTCGTCTACCTTCTTCTTCTTTGTCTCGTTATTGGCACAGCTTTCCTTTCGTATTCGCATCAGCCCGTCTACCAACAAGATCGAATTATCAGAATAATACCATTCCTGTGGTTTTCCTTTAAGTCTCGACCCCACCAAAATCTTGGCAGAATTCTCATCCAAACTTATAAGTATTTTTTAATAAATAAACTTGAGCCTTCCAGCGTTCAAAAGCGTCACTGGAACCATGGTATTCGCTAAGCAGTTCACTAATGTTTTTAATGCTCATAGTGGTTCTTGATAATGTCGAGGAAATACTTCTAGGAGATGACCGCAACATCTCGTTCTCCCTTCGCAAAAACTCGATTTTCTTCTGCATAAGAGCTTTTTCTCTCACCGTTAATGCAGCTTCTCTTTGACGCCAATCGTTTCCTGACAATGACGATGATTGTGTACCCGACGACGATTGTGCCTCTTCTTGTTCCTGAGCGTCTACGTCATCCGCTTGTGCGTCAACTTTATCTTCACCAACGTTAGCCTGTCTAGCCGCTCTAGCCGCTTCCTCGATCCATGCTCCCGTCGGATCACGTTGTTGCATTCGCAAGACAAGCTCGGTTTTTTTTTCCGAAGTAGCCAAACCATACCGCTGTAGAATATTTTTTAATTAAATCACCGTAAATGAGTGGGGATCCATCCTTTTTCACGCCTTCTCGGTACGCTCGTACGTTCTTCTTTCTTCTCGCACGTATACAAAACTCTTGATTTTTATGTATCATCCGCACGCACACAGCAGAGCGAGATTTCACACGTATCACACTCACACGCACACAGCAATGCGATTCCAGCGGAAAATCTATCTCTTCTTCCGCAATCTTCCAAACCGATATTCGTCACTCCCGTCTAGCCTCGCGCACACGTTATGTAACACTCGGCAAAATTCTTTATACAAGACTTTGAGAGATGATCCCACTTCTGAAATTGTAGCAGGCTTGCTAACGGAGAATTAATTATACACGCAGCTCGTTTTTCAAATATATTATTTATTCTGACCGTTTACATCTCTCCTCACTTGTCTCCGTCTCTACGCAACTCTCACTAGCGAACTTCACATAACACAGCGTCCCACTAATCGTGCGCGCTACATAAGGAAGATGAATTCATCCCAATTTCACAAATATATCTTGGTGTTAAAGTACTTCAAGCCATGAACGATCAAAATAACGTTTTTCAACAAAACAAGAAAAAGGATTTTTTTAGGCGTTGCAGAGAATTTCTAAAAGTATTTTTTATATATCCTTTTATATATCCTTTTATATAATAACATTTTTTTAATTTAACTTCAGCATATTTGCTATAAAGTGGACTTGGTTTACAATATTTCCTGAACACACTCA